>NC_090810.1:49367997-49678404 GCF_036512215.1 Solanum lycopersicum | reverse complement strand
TGCATAAATATCACTACTTCATGAACTTGAAATATTGCGGAATTTAAAACTTTTTTACAATAGAAGTTCATACTTTTTTTTAATAAAGAAAAAATGTAAGAATCTAAAACATTGTCACACATACACAATCTACTAATACTAGTTCTATGTAAAATCTTCAAATAGGTTCTTTATCCCTTTAGACACAATATTTTTTTGAACAAAAGTACTTATCAAAGGACTACTAAGTCTATTGGATCAACACAAAAATCAGAAAGCGGTATCAAGTGCATTGACCTCGAACTTTTGAGGACCTACCACAAGTCTCTGAAATAAGAATTCAAAGTTCTCTTCAAGGATGTAAAAGAAAACCTATTATACGGGACCTATACTAATAATAGAAAAGGAAAAAAGGGTTTAGTACATTGATAAACTAAACGTATGGAGAAATTCCTAAAATATAACTAAAACATGAGAAAGGGACATTCATATGAAAGTATGCATTTATGAAGATTTTGGAAGTTTTTCACATCGTCAGACAACACATAAGCCAATACTCCAACAATGTCCAATGACAATAAATTTATGACCTTGGCACTTCTTAAGGTTCACTTGTGCAATGTAGTTAGCATCCCATAATACAAACTATACGAAGTATCCCTTAGATTAACCTTGGACATACACATTAACTTTACATAATCATGAATGAAACACATGCATTATGACCCACATTAGAATATAGAGATATGTTTCACCACAATCATTATCCATACAACATACATATTATTATATCATTACATAACTACAAAGAACTACCTACAAAACATATTTCTTAGACTACTTGTGGAATGTACAAGTGAAGTCCCATAACCCCACTTCTACTTAGTTAACTCATTTAGATATCATAAACTAGTTCGTATATCTTCTATTACTTCATTATTTAGGAAATATAAACCATAACTGAAATAGACTATGAGCGTGTACATGGAATCCTTTGTCATAAATCCCCACACAGGAAAAAGTGTCTGACTTGCCAAGGTAGAACCTACATACTAGCTTCTATGTGGAACCACTCGCTAAGTCCTGCAAGGGAACGTAGTTAAGGGATAGAGAGATTTATCCTAGAGACTCTACACATTGCATTAATGAAGGAGTCTCCATCACATGAGTATCTCTAGGATGACCCAACCTTTTGCATTAACCGAAGGGTTGTTTCATCATTCATCATCTTCTCTCGGTGTTAAGTATACTTTCATAACTTAATACTATTCTTTTTAATTGTATTTACATGTGTGAAGAAGTATTACTTCTTTAGTTAATACAATTAAACATAAAGATCTTAGATCCATTAGGTGATAATACACATTAATCCTAGAATCAACATACATATGTGAGTAGTAGTTTTCACAATATCAATCAGGGTGTTTTTATGAGAATTATACTTTGCCTCAACACAAGAGATTATCTTTATCCCACATAATTCATGCAACACAATATGTAAGTTTAAGTAGAGTGGAAACCACCCAACAATACCTTTCTTTTATCCTTTCACAAGAAATGTACCTTGCAAGCAGACTCAATGTTCAGATACTACATTCTCCAACATATATACAAACCCTAGGATTTAACTTCTTTTAAAGGTCAACAATAAAGTATCACAATTATGACCATAGTAATCAGAAAAAACATGAAAACAAGATTCCATAACAAGGTAATCATCAATCATAGTTCATAATATTCATATATATTCAATTTTTTCAACAACATTCATGAAATTAGGTCATAGAGTGCACATGGGTTATTGGGAGAACACATGGATATGTCACAAGCCCTAGCTATTTGTCACAATAGCAATTTTTAAATTAGAAGTTTTTATGGGCTTCATTGATAAACTAATCTATAAATCAACCTCCCCGTACATATTTTCCCTCTCCGTTGTAATTAACATAGTTCTGAACTTAGTTCCTTGACCATGGTGCCAATTATCCTTATTAGATCCTTTGGTGTTTGGTCAAAAACCACCCCTTTGATCATTTAATACATAGGCATTATGTTCATAACAATACTAATCCACCAGTTTTGAAGTGCTAGTAAGTAGTTCACTACATTCACTTTTTCTACCCCTCTATTCATATGTTTTAGCATCAACCCTTGCTCAGTTATTATGTCCCATCTCTTTGTGAATCTAGTGTACAACCTAGTTGTTTTTACCTTGAAAAGTGAATGTGTTTATTCTAATGGATGACTTTATAGTGCTCCAAGTTTTGTTGTTGCGTGATATCTTTTCCATTTTCTGGTGATCGGTGTCCACGAGTATTGTCCATACGAACATCCTATAATAGTATCAATCACTTCTTTTACACTATCATTCTGCCCCCAATAAAAGTACTCCTTGAAAGATTCATCATAGATATGGTGATTTGGGAAACCTCTAATGAATGCAGTAAATCTATCCCAAGAATTACTCATAGACTCTCCATGTTGAGGTACAAAGAGGTTAAGCTTGTTGTTCTTGTTAAGCTACATGTACACTAGAATAAATCTTGTTAGAATGTGTTTGTCTACTGATCCATGTTTAGATAGAGTTCTAGGGGAGTTCATTGAACCATATAGTAGCATCTCCAGTCAATCATACTAGGACCACCCTCAACCTCAATATATTCATATCCCAATTTGGTTAACCTATGCAACTTCTCCACACATAGTTTAGCTTAGCTATGTGAGTATGTGGATCCTCTGGTTGAAACATCACAAATAAACCTCTCGTTGTAAGTATTTGCATCAAGCTACTGGTCACCACAAAGTTATACCGTGGATATTGAGGTTGGAGTACAAGAGGTCTATCAAACTCAATGATATTTATGTTTACGTTTCATTATAAATCAGATGTGATCCTTGAGGGTCTTGGGCCTTAATTCTTCTTTCAATACTTTATCAGGTTGAATCGGATTGTTCTCATTTAATTTGTGCAGAGGTTTATGTTATACTAAGTCATGAAAGAGTAACTTAATGGGATAAGGGAATTAGACACTCTCTATAAATTCTCTTAACACCAATAGATTCATCAGTCGAGACATAATAAGGTTCTAGCAATGCATCCAGAATAAATTCAAACCTCATACCCACATATGACAACACAAACGAAAATGCAGCACCAGGATCTATTAAATCATATAGATTAAGTTGGATAACTTTTAGCATTCCGATAAGCACATTAGGAGAACACTCTCTTTCACCTCAAATCTGAAGTTCATACTAGCATATTTGCTTAAGTGTATTGGAACCCGCACCACTAGTGGTATCTTGCTTTCCTTCTCTTGCTTTAGCCGCAAGCATAGGGAAATCCCTGATTTCATTACCACAACAAAAGAAACCATACGTGTCGATTAGGAACTTTCCCTAGTGCGTCCTTAGGCATTTAGTCCAATTATACCTAGGCAATGAAAGTCCACTACCATTACCTACTTAAGGCTTAGGGTTAGACACCCTTTTTGTTGAACTTTTAAGTAGAATTATAGGAATACGATAAGGAAAACCTTTGTCAGAATCAAGGATGACCTGTCCATCAGAATTTTTATGAGAGAATTTCCATCTCCGATACTATCCCTCTTTAATTCTATAGACCTTTCTTTAAGTTTCTCCTCCTTATTTTTGTTGTGCATAGACCATGAGACGAGATATGTTCATGTAATTAATAAGCATAGACTTTAGGAACTCTTTAACAACAATTTTGGACACATGCAAAATAAACTTACTCGTCTTAACCCTTGAATCCACACCCATTGATGGAGAATACTTAGACAATTGAGTGAACTTTGGAGCATATTCCCTCATACTCATACTTCCTTGTAGAAGTTTAATGAACTAAAGCAACTTAGCCTCCCTCATATATAGGGGAACGAATCCATCAATAAAAGTGGCCTAAAAGTTTTCGCAATCAAGAGAACCCACATCTTCCATTCTCTTTTCCTTCAATTTGTTATTATTTGGGCCACACTCTTATGATCATAAGAGGCAAAATCCGCCTTTTCCACCGGCATAGATGCCATGATTATTAAAATCTTACAAAAGTCATTAATAACTCTTGAGGATATTCCTCAACTTTTGAAATATAAAACGTGGAAGGATTAATCCTAGTGAAGTTCGTTACACTAGAATCTACCAGGCCCACATTTGGGTTAATAAGAATCACTATCTCCCTATTTACTTGGGCCTTCATTGCTTGTAAATAATCCCTTAACTCCACATTAATCACTTGTTCCACAAAAGGATTGACTAAAACATGAGGATCTTTGGGAGGACCTTCTTCTTCAGCATTCTCCCTCACATTCCTTCTATTATAAGCTCTTAATGAAGCCATATCCCACAGAGCGTGAAATAAATATTTGGAGAGATACCTAATATATTTTAACTCTATCGCACGACATAGACTAATGAAAGAAGTGGAGTTTCCTAATCATCTTGAAGCCTCTCATAAATAAATGTGACACGCTTCACACTCATGAATTGCTTTACGTTATGTGGATTATGAGACATTGTAGGACAATTCTAAACCTTATGCTTTAATTCCAAGTTTTCACAACCAATGGGTACCCCTAGATGTGACATATTGTATAGAATCCCGATAACCTTATACCAGTCACTTGTTTCTTATAATATAAGAAATAGAATAATAAATGTAAAACAATATTCCAAGTCCAAAACATTTATAATGGCAAAGCATAATCCAAATACAAATCTCTCATCATATCCATCTAATACAATATAATTAAATTGGGCCTAGCCTATACATAATGTACAAGAGATAAATTCATGGAAATAAAACTACAACAATTAAAGTTTATTGCTAAGGAATGAGGGTATAATAAAGTTAAAAGTATCTCAAGTAAATCTCAAGCCACAAAACTAATGACCCTGAATGTCGGACCATACATTTTTGGAAAATGTAGGCAAGAGTATGCGTTAGTTAGAAGTAATGTACCATGTGTGATATCCATGGATAAAACATTTAAATCGTGTTAAAAGGGACATGGGATTCAAATTGGTTCATGGGGAAATCATCATAAAATCATGATATTTCATCAATTCATGAATAAGAGATCATAATTAAATATTTTAAACGAACAATTATTAGAACACATGAAAATAAAAGGAAACCCTAACTCCATTGGGAAATTCTGCCTTTTGAAATATCAAAACTTCGGAACTCCACGGATTGAAGGAATCCATGGATGAAAATTTTCATTCCTTTGATCGAAAAGTCAACCTATAATAGAGAAATTGAGAAATTAACTTGAAACCCTAGGTTGAATATTCTTCTTTTTCAACTTTCCGAGAGATATAAATGATTTTGAGAGGGGATTTGGTTTTCTTTTGTGAATTTTGAAGATTGAAGTGAATCATTTAATTTGGGGATTGGAAATACTTATACAAGGGGTCTTACTCAATTGTAAAACAATGTAGTATAAGGGTTAATTAGAAAACGACCCAACTTCCCATAAAATTATCAGACTACTGACCACCTACGGACCATGGTATAACCTCCGATCAGACCTAGTGGACCGCCATTGGTAATCAGTCTAATTTTGGGTTTTGAAGCATAGATCGTAACCACATGTCATGGTCTAGCATGTGTTTCGTAGGTCAGGTTGTGATCCTAAGCCTCTAGATCATGTTCGGAATGGCCATCCATGGACCACACCTACGATCCATTGTCCCATGAGTGGCCCATGTGGCATGCACCTGTATTTTTCAAAAAGTTGTTTCTATTCCCTTTTTCAGTTGTGGGGCGTTACAAACACTCAATCAAAGCATTTCTTTTCTGGATTTCCGGCATAAGAGTGATTGGTCAACAATCATAACGTGAATACATGAATAAATCAATCTTAGGTACCTACGGTATATGGATCAAATTAATTGAAACATAATCATGTGAGATTTTATATTAAATTGCATGAAAATCGGGTGACATGGCACCAACACAAATCAGACGTGGCCCCAACACAAATCAAGAAGCTCATTTATCTACTTTTATTAAGTGTCCAAATAACGGCAAAAATTAATCTCCACATACCACCCTTATAATTTCAAAAGTTGTTTTCCGAAATCAACGCTACAAAGGCTTAAAATAAACCTTGGACCATTCTCTTTTGGTACCTATCAATCTCCTTCCTGATTTTCATATCATTTCACATCATCTTACCTTGAAAACTATCACCATTAAAGATAACAAAAATGCTTATCACCTACTAATAAACACTATCTTGGATAGATATTGATATTTTAGTTGTGGAAAAGTTTGTCCTTCACTTAGTAGGAGGATAATGCTTATTTATTCTATATCTAGTGAGGATTCAACCATCTTGCTGAATTTTACACGGTTCTAAAGATATGTTTGACCTCTAATTATCAACATTTAATCTCTCATGATTTTAAGATGAATCCCCATGAGGATTCTTAGGGTTTAAAAGTTTTCTCAACTAAACTTTCAATCAAGATTAGAGGAGTTATTCTAATGAAACCCAGCTTGGAAAAGTAGGTAACAAATACTATTCTGTGGGGTATATTCTTATAACCGAGAGGATATTGAGATGGAAGATCCCTGTTAGTAGAGGTCCGATTTCTAATAGCAATATCCTTATCCCTTAACTATTTGTGACTATAGGATATTGTCTTACTTAAAAATTAGCTAGTGGCCCACGTAATATAGAAGATCATGGTTTTACCTTGACAACTAGGACACTTATGTTTTGTGTGGTTTAGACACAAGATTCCATTTATATCTCACAGGGTCTCCATGTCTGTTAAGGGTAAATTTCTCACAATAAATAACTAAGTTTACTTTTCTAAGTATCTCATAATGATTTAAAGATATTACATGCGTTGATCATGTTTTCCATATAGTTACATTTCATAACTCTTTTACTCATGTTTTAGTATGGTCGTTGCACTTCATGAAAATGCCCCTTTTTAGCATTTAACGTTAATAAGATAGATTGATATTTGTTTTAACGTATTATTCACATGTTGCTTTTTAAACTTTCATATTCTTTATTAAAATTTTTTTTAATGTTTCAATTCTAATTTTTGATTTGTTTTTAATGGTCATAACAAGAAAAAGTTGGAGGGAAACATTTTTACTTTTCTATTGAACCATTATAACTAATGCAACTTGTAATTTTTCTTGATGCTCCTAATTGCTTCTACTCTCCCCCCTACCCATTTTACATGGCACCCGTTTATTTTTATTTTTGTTACAAAGAATATCACCTTACTATAATTAGAAACAGTTTGACTTTAAAATACCCCTTTTACACTTGATTAAATTATTTTGAACCACACAAACATATATGAATTTTTTTAGACCAAAAAATTCGAAGTTCATCCTTTTTTCTTAAACGTTGTGTCGTTTCAATTGGTGCCATATAAAATGGGTTTGATGGAGTAATTGTTTTTATATCCTATATTTTTCTCAGCGCATGCCTATCATGACCCTGTAAGTTGTGATTGGAACTCACATAAACTCGTTTGTGGGAGAATCACTACTATAACTCAAATCTCATTTACAACATGTCTGGTCATTAATGCAATATTCATATACATACAAGTATCATAATGAACCAAGAAAAAATATATATAAACAATCTTAAAATCATAACTATCACCTACCTCGAAACAAACTTGAAACCATAAGAAACTTGATTCTTCCCTTTCCATTTTCATATTACATGTTCTTCCTCTATGAACGATAAATATAATACGGGAATCAATAACGAATCACTAATTACCTGGATTACAAACAATTCTATGAGCCCTATATCAAACCGATGATTCCAGTTTTCCCAATTAGGATTTTTTCAGCCACAAAATCTAGATCAAAACATTCCCCCCTCAATAATTAATCATTTTACTATATTTGACCAAAGGAAAAATTGATTCGCGTAGTACAAAGATTATCTTTAGCCTCAAGAATGGTGGATATGAAAGTCGTTTAGAGGTTTATTTATGACTTTACACCATATGTAGCCCATCATAACTACCCTCACCCAGCTACAACAGTCACGCTAGAGCAACAAAACCTAGCGCCAAAGCTGGTGCACGAAACAGCGGGCAATTTTAGTAATTACATGACCCCATTTCATAACACACCTTTAACCATTGACATTTCAAAAGTACCATTCACACTAAGATCGATTCCGGGAGTTCTGCTCGCCCGAATTTGATTTTGTGAAGTTGTAGGAATTTCTAACGAGTTATTTAACTACTCATGTAATCATAAGCATAATTTTTACAAGGTTTACCTGCACCTTAAGGACTCTCATTTTTTCGAAATGTGGACTAGGTTTGGAAATATCTAAATAGTACAAAAAGTTTTCAGGCTCTAAATTTCCCCCCGTTGACTTTTCAATTATGACGGAATATGGTAATTCAAATGCCCTATAAAATAACAATCAGGTTACTCTACTTTATCAAAATTCATCACTTGTTCTTTTTTTAATAAAATAAATATATTTCAATGTATTTTCGAACACAATTTCACTTGTTATGCATTACTATCATATGTGCTATTAGGAAAAACGCTACAATATTAATATTAGATTGAAATTATAAAGTAATAAATACCTAGAATGAGTAGTGGTGTTAGAACCATTCATAGAAGATTATTTAAATTAAACATAATTAATTTCAAATTGTTCAATGAAAATTAATTTTTTTTGTGACAGTCGTTTAAAATGATTACCATTTAAAGGCTCAAACATTGACAACTCAGAAAAAATTTTGTTCAACAAAATAGTCATTTATCAATAGTGTATGTTAGTAAACCACTTTCAAATTGTTGGGAAAAATACTACAATTTTTAATATTAGATTGTAATTATAAAGTACTAAATAAATTATCACAAACACATTGTCATGGCAAGCTACTACCTTGAAAGCGGTTTCGGCTCGACTACGGTACAAGCAATTGTAGCCAGTCGTTGCAAAAGGTGCCACGGTTATTTTCAAACACATGCACTCGTGGCAGAAAGTTTAAACTTGCACAAGAACAAATACCCAGAAATACACAATAGGAAGAAGGATTATTCAATCCAATAAAAAGAAATTGAATAGGGATATCGTAAATGAAAGAAAGGACTTGATTTTTCTTCTCTGTGCTTCGCACCAAAGTGATAGTCCTTAAATAGGAAAATCATTTACGTTTCATCCCTAAAAATAATGTAAGAAACTAACATATTATAAATTTAATGAAAGATAACTCTTACTTTAATGACAATTTTGTCATTAATACAAAAGTAAAGTCAAGTCTTTTGAATCTTTTCTTACGAAGTTATGAAGCTGACACTTAAGACAAATGTGAACCATTAATGAGGAAGTAACTTTCGTATTTCTCATATACTAATGACATGGCAAGGTTCATATAGATTAATTACGGAGAGTTAAAAGATGTAACTTATCCTTTTTATTAAAATAAAAAAGAATGTTATCCATAATCCCCCTCTAATTCAAGGATAAAAAAAACAGAATATTTTATGGGAAAAAGAAAGGAATATGTATTAGTATCTTTTGATTTGAATTTATACATAGTGAAATGAGGCAACAACACATATCCACAAATTGAAGTACTCCTGAACTAAATGGACATAAGTTGAGACCCTACAACCCATACCATATCCTTGAATTTTTATTCAAACTTCGTGGTACAACAATGTGCTTTTATGGTCATGCACACACATATTGGGTCATATGAGTTATCTAGAAAGATTACCCAATTATTTCATAAAAGGTGACCACACCTTTACACTCACATAGGTGATTCCATCAAGTCTATATCAAATCGACCAACTTAAGGCTATATAATCATTCAAACCAAAATAACCTCAACCAAATAAATCAATGCCTCACGCCATAAGAATTTAAAATGTGGTGTATATTGAGAAATAATGGGTCCACCACACTACCTCAATCAATAGGATTCTGTCCAATCCCCCACGATGTTCCAAGGTTTAATTTCCTTGTAAAGCCCTTGGTCACGGGATCTGCTTAATATATTTAGGACCTTACATATTCCAAGAAAATAACATCTTCTTTCAACAATTGAGTAATTGTACCATGTATGATGCGAATATGTCTCTTTTTCCATTGTACAGACTATTTCTTGTGAGTCACAATGATTAGAGACTAGTGAATCTTGTCTTCCCCACAATGGCACATCCTCCAAAAGATTTGTCTGCCACTCAGCTTCTTTCCCTACAAACTTGAGAGCAATAAATTCAGATCCATGGTATAATATGCTATACAAGTTTGTTGCAAAGACTTCCACAAAATAGCATCTCTCAAATACCTAAGCAAGAGATGAAGAGCATTCCAGCATTCACAAGGATTATGAGTATATATACTTAATCTAATAACAACATCATCTATATCAGGCCGAGTGTAGTGCATCAGAAATATTACACATTGGGTCATATGAGTTATCTAGAAAGACGACCCAATTCTTTAATAAAAGGCGACCACACCTTTAGACTCACATAGGTGATTCCATCAAGTCTATATCAAATCGACCAACTTAAGGCTATATAATCATTCAAACCAAAATAACCTCAACCAAATAAGTCAATGCCTCACGCCATAAGGATTTAAAATGTGGTGTATATTAAGAAATAATGGGTCCACCACACTACCTCAATCAATAGGATTCCGTCAAATCCCCCACGATGTTCCAATGTTTAATTTCCTTGTAAAGCCCTTGGTCACGGGATCTGCTAAATTTCTTTAGGACATTACATATTCCAAGAAAATAACATCTTCTTTCAACAATTGAGTAACTGTACCATGTATGATGCGAATATATCTCTTTTTCCATTGTACAAACTATTTCTTGTGAGTCACAATGATGAGAGACTAGTGAAGCTTGTCTTCCCCACAATGGCACATCCTCCAAAAGATTTGTCTGCCACTCAGCTTCTTTCCCTACAAACATGAGAGCAATAAATTCAGATCCATGGTATAATATGCTATACAAGTTTGTTGCAAAGACTTCCACAAAATACCACCTTTCAATTACCTAAGCAAGAGATGAAGAGCATTCCAGCATTCACTAGGATTATGTATATCTACTTAATCTAATAAAAACATAATCTATATCAGGCCGAGTGTAGTGCATCAGAAATATTACACTCTCAATTACTTTAGCATATTCCGTTTGATAAATAGTAGATTATTTATTCTTCTTAAAGTGTTAGATCATGAGGAGTTCCCACTCGAACAACATCAAAAAAATCTAACTTTTCAAACATCTTATAATGTAATGAGATTAAAACAAAGAGAAATCATTAGAGGTTCTTTTGATTTGAACTCCCAAAATCACATCATATTTACCAAAGTATTTCATTTCAAATTTAGAAGAGACAAATGTTTTGGTCTAATTAATAACATTCACATTAGGACAAAATATTGACATGTCATCTACATATAAACATATAATGACAAAATGTGAACCTATTATCTTAAAAGATAAATTAACAACAAAGTCATTATCCACTAATATGATATGAAATTATTCATACCATTGCTCAGATGTTTATTTTATCCCATACATAGATTTTCTCAATTTGTATATTTTATACTCTTGACTTGGAACAAAAAATCCCTTTGGTAGAGTCATATAGATCTTTTCATCTAAATACACATTTAGAAATGATGTTCTGATATCCATTTGATGTACTGCTAAATTATGAATTGTCACGACCTGAATCTAGATCCTAGACAAGATTGGCGTGGTTGATCTCTCAGAGGTTGCACACAAGCCTACATATGTCATTCTTACTTCATCTAGGTTAATTTTAGCAGAAAATTTGAACTTTTTGTTTTCTTATTTCATGCTAAACATTTTGAACTTTACATCATAGGCGTTCACAAATCAACCATCTAATATACAGATAATCAAATGAAAGAAACAGTTCATAATTGCATTAAACGTATTTTTGCCAAAATGGCACTAATACAAAGTCTGAAATAAATGTTGAAAGAAACACTACTGGAACATGCTCATCAATCTAAAGAATACATCTAAGCTACATAATAATGGTAGACATCCTCGAACGCATGAGGGCCTACCAAGTCAGGATTAAAGCTCCACGTCCGGATAGCTGCAACATCAACCTTTAAGCTCTAGCGTCAACCTGTACCTGCACCTAAAAATATAGAGTTTTATGGGATTAATACACACTTCTAATAAATATGGATATATATATATAAGGCACATACAAAGGACATGCATGAGTAAGAATAGCTCATTCCTAACAACATGATTTATGGAAAGTCAAGTCATTAGACTTGCAAAATTTGGATGAAGAAAGTCGGTGGACTTGCAAAATTTTGATTAGGAAAGGCATGGAATTAGAGTAACATGCATCATCATATGTATCATATTGCACACAACACATAACGTCTACACATAGAACATAACGTAATGCATATTGCATATAACATATTGCGTGTAGCACATTCCATCTTTCATATCATTGATTCATATGCCATGAGACTTTGGGATCATGAAATTGACATCAAGACTTCCCTAAAATAATAGCTCAACATATGGGACTTCAACTAGGGAGCCTTCTTTAGAAAACACAGAGTCTGCTTCATTCATTCATACCTACTTCCCTTCATACATTCATAAGCTAGTGTAGACACCAACTATACCTAAGATGTAGTTAATGACTTTAATTTGGTTCGTTGTACAATGATCAAGAATGACAAGTGTCATTACTTAAATCTAGCTCATATCTTGATCATCCTATCCTAACATCTTTGGTATCATTCATTTCATTATGTGCATCATTTGAGGCTGGCCTCATTCATTCTTTAAGAACTTTAACTTTAACTAACATAGATCATGTGATAATAATGAATTCAGTGTCTCCCCCGTAGTGAAAATGGGTGGAATCATCGGCCAAAGTGACCTAAAACACGGTAGCGTGCATGGGAATTGAACCCCGCCTGATCCCTATATTGGTATTATAGGTTCAAAGACTAGGAGATATAAGGATACATATACTCAGCATGCCGGACAGTCTCATCTCATGATAGGTACATTAACCTCCTCCCTTTCCAAACGATGGCATCACCGCTCATAGCTAGTCTATCGGTGCTCAGTAGAGAGTTTCATTACATAAACTAATACGTCGTGGAAGCTTATTTTTATTATGAGGACCTCATAGCTCAATAGATTATTTTTCATTTCATTATTAGTATTCAGTGTGTTAATCTCAATATTTTCATTAGAGTGTTCATAGAGACTGGTGTCTTCATTAACTTTACACTCTCATAGGTGAGTATGTTTTGGTAAAACTTAATTCAGCTCATTTTAGATTGCTCTCATCTTGTACATTATCCTTATATAATATAGTCACCACATTCATTAGTATTAGCACATTTACTCTTCATAATTACTCACGGTTTTTTATGTGAATGTTAATTTCATCATATGCCAATCCACTGTGCGATTTAGTATGTTTCACACTCTCACTTAGCCCTTCTAGGGTTTCATCATTTCATTGTTCATATCATGATTTCATCAGATACATCATAGGTTCACTTACTTCTAACTTATGCTAGACTTATAGGTCTATACATACAAGTCATGAGGCTTCAATCATGATTCGTTTATGTGATTCATGTCTTCCTCATATTATGTGTGAAAGACTTATGCATCTTGTATGTATGCTAACATCTCGATTCCAATCTATGTAGGTAGCATTATTATTGAACATTTAATTCTTGTATGACTTATGTACCAATACTGAATTCAGGCAAGGGAACCCGATTTCGAATCCCTTGGACAACAATTGCATTTTTTATTTGTTTTATTTTGGTCCACACGGCTTAGGGAGCAAAGATCAAGCCCCAACACGTTCATTTTCTTGTAATTTGTTTTCTTTTAATTTTCTCTTTCTTGGTAGAGGGATTGTAGGATTGAACCCCCACAACCGATTTTATGGAATTTCATTTTTCATGATTTTATTTTCGAGTTGACCATGAGGTTGAGGGATCGACTCCCACGGCCTCACTGCATTTTTCATTTTTATTATCTTTTACGCATAGAGGTCGTGGATTCGATTCCCACGCCTCACACTTATTTTCTTTTCAATTCTTCCTTTAGTTTGACCGACAAGTTGTGTGTTCAAATCCCATTCCTCTTATTTCTTATATTCATACTTTATTTTCCAGCCAAAAGTGCAGTTCAATTCCTTGTTAACAAATTGTTTTTCACTTCTTTATTTTCATCACTTATAACGTGGTAAGGTCATGAGTTCGACCCTCAGTGATATCACTTGTTTTTCTTCACTTTTCATGACATTTTAAATAACTTAAATTTGCTGAAATTAATCAACAAGGTTACTAGAAATTTGAGTTACATTTTAAGCTTCTTTTACATTACATTATAGGTTAGTTCTTAGGGAATTTCATAGTGCATTCAGAGCGTTTTATGTGCATTTTCATAGAATCGTTTAGCCAAGATATTATAACTCAAATTAGACACATATCATATCATATGAACATCATGATTTTCATAAACATTTGTACATGATATACAAAGAACTAACATGTCATTTCAAATCCTAAACCGTGACCAATAGCCATGGAAACACACTCAAACACACGTAGTTAGATTTTCAGAAAACACCAACATAAGTCACATTATTTTGAAACATGCATATAAACACATAACCATCAATAAAACACGTTTATCCCTAGTTTTCAACAGCAAACATAACAAACCTATGATTCAATGGGAGCTAGTGACGGGGAAATGCAACGAGGATAAAACCCTAGTTTTCGAATAGAATATATTGAACCTTAATAGGTCTATTGGGAATGGTACCAAGAGATAAGAGAACCCATACCTTTTGTGACGTTCGAACCTTTATTTTTATGCACGAACCAGCTCCAACACTCACGTCCAAATCCAAGTTACAACACCAAACTTTTGACGGAAAATCTTCTTCCTTTGTCTAACGATTTTGATTAGTTGTTTGTTTAAAATTTTCGTTGTGAGTTCTTCAAGTGTAAAGAACTTTGGTTTATCTTCTGTTCTTGTAAGTTATTTGGCACAGAGAATGTGAATGAGAGTTGGTTTGATGGTGAAAGTGAGAGATAGAAATGAGAAGGGAGAGTTATCTTAGGCTTAGGAGTCTAGTTTAGGACTTCGTCAAATAAGGTTTAGTTAAATATTAAAAAAATATGATTTCCCTTTTATTTTAAATAAGACAATAAATAATAAATATTTATAAAATTAAATTAATTTACCAACTTAAATAAAAAATAATTTAAATCATCGCTTCCACCTACGTTCGAACATTGGTGGAGCAAGACTTCAGTATAAGAGTCAATTTTTGGCCCTCTCTCTAAAATGCCCCTCCAACTTATTAATTAAATAATTAATTATATATTTATGGTAATTACTATACTATCCTTAGCATAGAAAAAGACCATTTTACCCACTAGACTCTCCAAACTTAAGCTTTCCCCTTTTTAAGTGCGGTAAAGACTCATCTGAGTAAATCTTCAATTTAGGGAGCCCTACATGGATTGACCTAACCTTTCCTAGCTCAACTAACTCCCTAAGTTAGTTGGCTTGGATGTCATAATGGTTCAGAGGTCTGGTTCTAGGCGCATCAAACTGTTTGAAACTGGCTAATCGTAGGCGTTCTAGACATATTAAGCATTATTTAGCATAGCTATTATTAGGGTTGTTACATTATCCCCCCCCCCCTTAGAAATTTAGTCCCCAAATGAAACTACTAACTATTTCATGTAATGCCAGTCATATCATAACGTAGTTCCTGTACATAATCAAGCAATAGCAACAAAGAATGGAGAAATAAGGAAATTTACACTTTAGAGTAGGAAGTCTAACCTCAAGAGATGAAAAGATGGGGGTAGCGAGATCTCATATCGGACTAAGCCTCCCACATATCACCCTTTACAAGATAATTCTTCCACAATACCTTCACTCTTGAAATATCCTTGTTCCTAAGCCGCTTGACCTGTTGGTCTAAAATTTCAACAAGTGCCTCCTTATAGGATAAATTTTCATCAACCTACAAACCTTCGACAGGTAGAATCATGTCTAGATAACCTAGGCACTTATTTAACATAGAGACATGAAAGACTCGATGAGCAGAAGCTAGCTCCGCATGCAATGCCAACTCATAGGCCACCTCTCCCACATGTTGTAGGATCTCATATATCCCAACATACCTCGGACTCAACTTTCCCTTCCTGCAAATCCTCATCACCCCCTTCATTGGTGATATATTTAAATAGACCTGGTCACCAACATCAAACTTTAAGAGTCGTTTTCTGTTGTCTGCATAAGACTTCTGCCAATAGTAAGCAGTAGCCAACTTGTCCCTAATCACCCTGACTATATCTAAGGCCTGATGAATGATCTCTGGACCCAAAATGGATGACTCTCCAACCTCGAACCACCTAATTAGAGACCTACACCTCCTACTATACAGTTCCTCAAATGGTGTCATCCCTATGCTGGAGTGATAGCTATTATTGTACGATATCTCTATCAAAGGCAGATGGTCGTCCCAACTATCCTTGAAGTAAATCACACATGCCCTTAGCATGTCCTCCAATGTTCGAATGGTGCGCTCTGCCTTCCCATTAGTCTGAGGATCAAAGGCAGTACTAAGCTTTATCTGCATGCCTAAGATCTTCTGGAAGGATTTCTAGAAATAAGAAGTGAACTGACTCCTCAATATGAAATGATAGACAAAGGAATCCTATTCCATCTCATTAATATAGAGTTTCGCAATCCTCGGCTTTATAAGTAGACTTCACAGGGATAAAGTGGGCAGACTTAGTTATCCTGTCCACAACAACCCATATGGAGTCATGTTGTCTCCTATTATTCGAAAGACTAGCCACGAAGTCTATATTGATGTCCTCTCATTTCAAAGTCGGAACATCAATAATCTCAGAAAGACAGGCAGGCTTAAGATGTTCTACCCTAATCTATTGACAATTAGGACACTTGGACACATAATCTTTAATGTCCTTTTTCATTCCATCCTGCCAATAGATCTGTTTAAGAACATGATACATCTTGGGTTAACCTGGATGTATGGAGTATCTGGAAACATGGGTCTCTACAATGATCCTGTTTCGCAAATCATCCACATCTGGTACACACAGCGTGTCCTACCTAAGTATGCCGTCATCTCCCAAAGCTAAACACTCATTAAGCTTAACCAACACAGAGTCCTTCAGCTTTATCAACACAGGATCAAAATGATCACCCTCCTTGACTTCAACTACTAAGGATGATTCAGAACTAAGATGAACTGAAATACCCCCACTAGTAGAGTAAACTAACGGCACATCCAGTGTTGACAGTCTATGTATATATTTTACCAATTCCTTTTTCCCATCCTCAACGTGGGCTGTACTTACCATGCTGATCCTACACAAAGCATCAGCTACAACATTAGTTTTACCTTGATGGTTGTGAACGTTCATGTCATAGTCCTTCAAAAACTTTAACGATCTCCACTGACGTAGATTCAACTCTCCCTGTGTGTACACGTATTGGAAACTCTTGCGGTCTGGGAACACATCCACATGCACTCCATATAAGTAGTTCCTCCATAATTTAAGGGCAAACACTAACTTCCAATCAATAGTGGGATAATTCTTATCATAAACCTTGAGTTTCTAGACGCATAAACTATCACCTTAGCACCCTGCATAAGAACACAACTCAAACCAACACTAGATGCATCACAATACACAGTGTAGTTCTCACCACAATAAAGCAAAGTAAGAACCCGGGCTGAAGTGATTCTATCCTTGATCTCCTAGAAACTCTTCTAACAAGCCTCTGTCAAATCAAACCTGGCCTTCTTCTTAGTCAAAGTTGTTAGTGAGGCAGCAATTGAAGAAAAACCCTCCACGAACCTTTGATAACAACCATCTAATACCTAGAACTACGAATATCTGTGGGAGTAAGAGATTTTGGCCAATTCTTAATAGCTTCAGTCTTCCGGGGATCTACCTCCTCACCATTATTGGACACAACATGACCCAGGATGGTCACTGATCTAAGATAGAATTCACAGTTGCTGAATTTGGCATACAACTTATGTTGTCTAAGTATCTGCAAGGTTAGTCTCAAATGTTTTTCATGCTCTTCTTTGGTCTTAGAGTAGACGAGAATGTCATCAATGAATACTATGACAAAAGAGACAATTTATTCACGAAAGACCCTGCTCATGAGAACCATAAATGCAGAAGGTGCATCCATGAGACCAAATGACATAACTAGGAACTCGTAGTGACCATAACGGGTATGATAGGCTGACTTTTGGATATCTCCATCCCTAACCCTGAGCTGATGGTACCCTGAACGATGATCAATCTTCGAGAAGAAACTAGACCCTTGGAGTTATTCGAACAAGTCATCTATTATTTGAAGTGGATACTTATTCTTGACAATGATTTTGTTGAGCTGCCAATAATTGATACACATTATAAGGGTTCCATCTTTCTTTTTCACAAACAACACTGAAGCGCCTTAAGGGGATATACTTGGCTTAATGAAACCCTTATCAGTGAAATCTTTTAACTGCAGCTTCAACTCTTTCAGTTCAGTTAGAGACATTATGTATGGATGAATTGAAATTGGTTTAGTATCGGGTTCTAAGTCGATATTAAAGTCAACCTCTCGAAGGGGAGGAAGTCCAGGAAAATCATCAGAAAATACATCTTAGAACTCATTCACTACAGACACTGAGTCTATGAAAAGAATGTCATGATCCAAATCATTTTATTGGCATTTAGGTTCAAAATCAAGGGATTAAGATGACTCGAGTTGTACCCCTCCAAGACTAGCTCTTCTTCATTAGAGAATAAAATATAACAACCCTATTACGATAATCCATGCAAGCATAACAACTATGAAGAATGTCCATGCCAAGAATAACATCAAAATCATGCATTGGTAACTGAACCAAGTCTGCAGACATAGTCTTACAACACACAACTATTGGGCCATCCTTGTATACTCTACCAGTTCTTACACACAACTATTGGGCCATCCTTGTGTACTCTACCAGATCTTTAATTTTTCTCCGAAAGGTGTACGAAACACTATAGGATCATGCAGAACTTCAGGCAATATCTAAAAACTGAAAGGAAGCAAAGAAGTTACAAAGGAAAGTGTAGACCCTGGATCAAGTAAAACATAAATAGAAGTTGAGAATACTTGCAACATACTTGTGACCACATCAGTGCACTTCTCCTGCTCCTCCATTCCCTTCAGAGCGTAGAACATGTTCCTCTATGAGGCTCGACTGCTTCTGTATCCCGTGGATTAGGTCTAGGATGAGCATTACCTCAATCCTGATCTCTTTTCTGTGGACAGTCCTTAACCATGTGCCCGCTCTTACCTCAATCGAAGAAGGCATTAGTGCCCTGTCTACACTCTCCACAGTGAGCACGGCCACACTTAGCACAATCCTTTTTGGGACGTTGTATCTCACCTTCATTGTCCTTCCTTGGCTCAGTTCTACCTCCTCTAGGTGTTTCACTCCTCTGAGAGTTAGAGTTCCCAGAACTCTGTTTCCCTTTTTTTAATCTAGGCTGCTCATAGATGCCAAAGTTGTTTCTGTTGCCTATATTACTAGGACATGTCTAATCTTAGGCTTAGGCAGCCTAGCATCATGGATGCCCGTCTTTTTCCGGCCATTCTCTACCTGTTGTACATGTACGATCAACCTGGAGAGGTCCATGTTATCGTGGAGCATCGCAAACTGACACTACTCTTCAAGGTTTTCCATTGAATTCTATGAGGAACTTTCTCATGTCATCCTTGCTGCTAGATACAAGGGAAGTAGCATACCTAGAAAGCATAACAAACTTTAGGGAATACTCTCTGACTGTCATGGATCCCTTCTTAAGGTTAATGAACTCCACAATCCTCGCCTCCCTCACCACTTGAGGAAAGATTCTCTCAAGGAAGGCTATCTTAAACAGCACCAAAGTTATCGGAACTCCGCCCAAAACTCAGCTATTTTGGCACATCTTGTACAAAGTGTGTGCAACATTCTTGAGTTGATAGAAAGCCAACTCTGCCTTCTCAGTATCTGTGGCCCCCATAGCCACAAAAATCCTATGAACCTCATCCACAAACTCCTGAGGATCCTCCGAAGTCTTAGACCTTGTGAAGATAGGAGGATTTACACATGTTAAGTCTCTCAGCCTGTTAGCCATACTATGAACCGGTGGGTTCTCCCTCTGAAAATTATGCCGGTTTAATTGGTCACGCATGCCTTGGCCTGCATGGTTATAGCATGTGCCATCTAGGCCAGAGATAACCTCACCTAGGCATCAGTCATCCCAACAGGGTTAACCGACATAATGACTCCCTCAACTGGAGCCTGGGGTGGAACCTGATTGCCCTCAGCAGCTTCTCCTCCTCTCCATTAACCAATTGTTCTCCTAGTATTCATTTTCTGAAAAACAACAAGCATTGATGTTAGACACCACCAAGAAAATCATATATTACGAAATGTCACGACAAGAATCTACACCCAAGACGATACCAGCATTTTTGACCTCTTAGAGGTTGCAGACAAGCCTACGTACGTCATTCGTAATTCATCTAGGATAATTTTTAGCGGAAACATTGAAACTTTTTTTTGGTGACATGCTTACTAACATTCTAGTACATACGTAATTGTTCACCATCAACCATCTAACATTAAGATCATCAAATGAAAGAAACAATTCATAATTGCATTTAAGTATTTTTGCCAAAATGATACCAATACAAAATCTAAAATATAAGTAGAAAGAAACACTAGTGGAACATGCTCCACTAGTTAATGTCTACATCTAAGCTAGATTATAACAATATACAACCTCGAAACCATGAGGTCCTACCAAGTCAGGATGAAATCTCCACATTCGGATAGTTGCAACGTCGTATTGTAAGATCTAACATCCACCTGTACCTGCACCTAAAAATATATATTTGTATGGAATTAGTACACACTTGTACTAAGAATGGGTATATGCAAGAACACACCAAAGACATGCATGATAAAGAATAGCTCTTTCCTATCAACATGATTTATGGAAGATCAAATCAGTGGACTTGCCGAATTTTTATTAGAAAAGTCAATGGACCTGCAAAATTTGGATTTGGAAAGTCATGCCATGAGTGTAACATGCATCATCAAACTTATCATTTTGCAAACAGCACATAATATATTTCACATATAGAACACAAAATCTTTCATATCATTCATTCATATGCCATGAGACCTTGGAATCATGGACTTAACATTAAGAATTTCCAGAAATGAGGGCTCAACATATGGGACCTCAACTAGGTAGTCTACTTTAGCAAACACAGAGTCTATTTCGTTCATTCATACGTACTCCATTTCATTTAGTTCATGGGCCAATGTAAACACCATCTATACCTAGGATGTAGATTAAGACTTTCATCGGGTTTGTTGTGGAATGACCAAGAATTACCTAATGTCATTACTTGAATCTAACTTACTATTTGATAATCCTATCCTAACACCTTTGGTATCATTCATTTCATTTGTGCATCATTTGAGGCTCGCCTCCTTCATTCATTGGGAACTAAAACTTTAACCGATATAGATCATGTAAGCATAATGAAATCCAGTGTCATGAAACCCCACACCAAAAATAGGTGGAATCACTGGCCTAAGTGACCCAAGAAATGCTAGCGTACATGGGAATTGAACCCCTCCAGATCCCTATATTGGTTGTATAGGTTCGAAGACTAGGAGATATAAGAAGACCCAAACCCGGCATGCTGGATAGTGGCCTCTCATGAGAGTAACGTGAACCTTCACCCTTCCCGAAAGAAAGCATCACAGCTCATAGCTAGTCTATCAGTGCTCAGTATAAAGTTTCATTACATTTAACTCAAACGTCAGGGAAGCTGGCTTATTGTATGAGGACATCATAGCTCAATAGATGATTTCTCATATCATCATTAGTATTAAGTATGTTAATCTCAATACTTTCATTAGAGAGTTCATTGAGACTAGTCTCTTCATTAACTTTACACTCTCATAGGTGAGTAAGTTTGGTAACATTTACTTATGCTCATTTGAGATTGCTTCCATCCTTTACATTAGCCTCATATCATGTTGTGACCATATTCATTAACATTAGAACATTTTCTCTTCATAATTACTCACCCCATTTCACGTGAATGTTTATTCATCATATGCCAATGCACTTGGCCATTTAGTGTGTTTCACACTCTTACTTAACCCTTCTAGAGTTTCATCATTTCATTGCTCATTTAACCTTTCATTTTTTCATTCCATCCTTCCATTGTTTATTTCATCATTTCATTGCATACTTCTTAGGTTCACTTATTTTTAATCGTATGCTAGTCTTATGGGTCTATACATAAAAGCAATGAGGCTTAATTTATAGTTTGTTAACTGACTCATATCTTCCTAAGATTAGGTAGTACAAGACTTATGTATCTTGTATGTATGACAATATCTCGATTTTGATCTAAGTAGGTGGCATTATTCTTGAACATTTAATTCATGTATCATTTATATATCAATACAAAAAATTGGGCAAGGGAATCAAATTTCGAACCCCTTGGACACTACTTACATTTTTCCTTGACTTTATTTTTAGTCTTCATGATATTGGGACCCTAGATGGAGCCCCAAAACCACCATTCTATATTTATTTTTCTCCTTGGATTCTCTTCTTATTTGGACGAAGGTTTGTGGTATCGAACCCCCACAACCCCTTTTATTTTTTAATTAAATTTTATTGTCTAATTCGCCTAGACCAAGAGGCTTTGGGATCAAGCCCACACAGCCTCTCTTTAATTATTCTTTAATTCGCGAGGGACTATGAGGTTGTGGGTTCGAATCCCAACAGCCTCCTTATTTTATTTTTTTATTTAAAGTTTGACATAGATATGCATTGGCAGTGAGGTTGTGAGATTAAACCCCCAAAGTCTCACTTTATTTTCTTTTTATTTCTCACTTTCTCCTATACAACCATGAGGTCATTGGTTCAATTCCCACGCCTCATACTTCCTTTCTTTTAATTTTTCTTCCTTTTGTTCGCTGCCTGGAGGTCCTGGGTTCGATTCCCATTCCTCACTTTCGTTTATTTGCATATTAATTCTCCTTAATTCTGCCTAAGAGATGTCGTGGGTTTAAATCCCACACCTCACATTCCTTTTCTTTTCCTTTTTTTCCTTTTTTCCTTTACTGCCTGAAAGGTTGTGGGTTCGAATACCACTCCTCTCATTTCTTTTCTTTTAATTTTTCAATTTCCAGCCAAGGTCAGTGGTTCGAGTCCCACATGACACATTCCCTTTTTCTCATCTTATTTCATTGATTTTCCACATGGTGAGGTCACGGGTTCAATCCCCAATGACCTCAAATATTTTGATTCATTTTTTCATAGCATGAAATTCTCCTTAGCTTGGCTGAAACTCATTAACAAGCTGCTGGACATTTTTGCAGCCTATTTTCTTACTTCTTTCACATAAAATGTTTAGACGTTTTAAGTAGTTTTTTAGTGAGTTCTTCAGGTGCATTTTAAAGATTTCATTCGATAAAAAATTGCACTCAGTATTTTTACATCACTTATGAACATCACGATTTATATAAGTTTGTACACGTAATAATACAACCATAACATGTTATTTGGAACCTCAAACCAAAGGTAATAGTCACGGCTACATTGTACACATATACACATCTTTTCGAAAACATAGGTTCTCAGACATACGATTACAAACACACATTCATGAACATATTCATCATGAAAACACTTACATGCCTAACATCTACAAGCAAACATACTCAACCTACGAATCAATGGGAGCTAGAGACAGGGACATGCAACGGGATCAATCGTAGTTTTCGGTTTAGAATTGACAGAATCTTAAGGGGTCTCTTGGGAAAGGGACCAAGAGAGAATAAAACCCACACCTTTTTGACGTAAAGCTCTTGAATTGCTTCCCAAAAAAATCAGCTAAGAACTCGTCTAAACCTTTTCAATATCAACTCCACTCGATTTACAACCTCCCTTAGCCTAGTGTGCGATTAATGTTTGTTTTCTTGTGATTTAATGTGAATCCTTAATTTGTGAAGAACATTGTTTATTTTTCTACTTTTATCTCTTAATTTGGAAGAGAAATTTCGTGAGGAATAGGAAGAGAGATTGAGCGTGTCAATGGAGAGATAAACGCGCGAGAGAGTAGGAGTTATATTAGGCTTAGGAGTCTAGTTTATGACTTAGTCAAATAAGCTTTCCTTAATTATTAAAAAATCATTTTTTTATTTTATTATAAATCAGCGAATGAATAATAATTAAATATTAATTATATTACTTCAACATCTTAAATAAAAATCACATTAATTCATTGTTTCCACCGTGGTTCGAGCCCGGGTGGAGCAAGACCTCGCTTCCAGCGCTCAATTTCGGCTCTCTCTCCCCAAATTGCCTCTCCACCTTATTAAGTAATTAATTATATATTTATGGTAACTACGATACTAACCTTAGCCTGAAGAAAGACCATTTTACCCCTAGACCCTCCAAACCTAAGATTTCCTCTTTTTATGTCCCGTAAAGACTCCTTCGAGTAAATCTTCGTATTCGAGAACCCTACATGCTTGGACTCAACATTTCCTAGCTGAAATAACTCTCCAATTCATTTGGCTTGGATGTAGCAAGGGTTCTGAAGTATGGTTCTACGCGCATCAATCTGTGTGAACCCTATTCTAATCATAGGCATTCTTGACACATTAAGTATCACTTAGTATATCAATTTTAGGGTTGTTACAAGAAAGGCACGATAAGATCCAAAGAAGGGAAATTTTCCTACACATCATGCAGTCTCTAATTCAGGATAGTGGTGCACTTCACTACCATGACTTAGAAACTACTCCATGTGGTTGATGTGAACTTATTATCCTCTGAATTTAATATAGCGCTCTGATACCAACTTTGTCACAATCAGAATCTACACCCTAGATGAGACCGGCATCGTTGACCTCTCAGAGGTCACAAACAAGCCTACCTATGTCATTGTGACATCATCTAGGTTAATTTTAGATGAAAATTTGAACTTTTTGTTTTCATATTTCATGCTAAATTTTTAAACTTAACATCATAGGCATTCACAAATCAGTCATCTAATATAGAGATAATCAAATGAAAGATATAGTTCGTAATTGCATTAAAGGTATTCTTGCCAAAACGGGACCAATACAAAGTCTAAAATGAAAGTGGAAAAACACTAGTGGAAAATGTTCCATTAGATAAAGCCTAAATCTAAGCTAGACAATAACCGTACAAGTTCTCAAACGCATCAGGGCCTACCAAGTCCGGATGAAAAATTAACGAACGGATAGCTGCAACATCAACCTGTTAGCTCTAGCGTCCCCGTGTGACTGCACCCAAAAATATAGAGTTGCATGGGATTAGTACAAAATTATACTAAGTATGGGTAAATGAAAGCAGACAAGAAGGACATGCATGAGTAAGAATAGCTCTTTCCAAACAACATGATTTATAGAAATCAAGTCAGTAGACTTACCAAATTTGGATTAAGAAAGTCAGTGGACTTGCAAAATTTGGTTTAGGAAAGTCATGCATGATAGTAGCATGCATCATCATACATATCATATGGAACACAACACATAATGTATTACACATAGCACATAACATATTGCATATAGCACATAACATATTGTGTATATAACATTACATCTTTCATATCATTCATTCATACGCCAAGAGACTTTGGGATAATGGACTTGACATCTAGACTCCCCAAAAATGACGGCTCAACATATGGGACCTCAACTAGGGATCCTTCTTTAGCAAATACAGAGCCTGCTTCATTCATTCAGACATACTTCACTTCATACATTCAAAAGCTAGTGTAGACACCGGCTATATGTAAAATCATTTCAGCAGCCTTTCTCCTAATTCAGTTTTTCCGTGAATCCTACTTGCCCCCAGGAGGGAACTCCAGGGATCAGCATCTGGTTCACAAGGAATGTCCTTCATTATATTTTGAGCATCATCCAGTCGCCAAGCTCCACCCAGAAGGTCAATCATGCAAGTATAATGCCTTGGAATGCCGGGATGTATGTCCTCCTCTTAAATTTATATGTAGCCTCTGGCAGATGGTGTGACGTTAGCAAGATGAGATAAAAAAATGAGGGACGCGGGAGTAAGAAAAATGCCTGGTTACAGCTGGGTTGAGGTGTAAAATCAGATACATCTTTTTCAGTTGGGGATACCATCCATCCAGACAGCACGAGAATATATGCTTTCTTTGAAGAGTTAGAATTATTAATGAAGCAGGAAGGTTATGTCTCTGCCACAAAATTGGCCATGCATGATGTGGATGTGGAGGAGAAGGCACACATGCTCAAGTATCACAGCGAAAAATTAGCGGTTGCCTTCGCAATTCTAAATGTACCATCTAGGAGACCAATTCGTGTGATGAAAAATTTAAGGGTTTATGGAGATTGTCATACAACAATCAAACTCATATCGAAGATTGTGGGTAGATTAATTATTGTTCGGGATAGTAACCGTTTTTATCACTTCAGTGAAGGTGTTTGTACCTGTGGAGACTATTGGTAGTACTAAAGAGTAGTGTTTGAAAGTATACTTAGCTATTGTGCTGGTCATCTCCATAAGTGTTGAGGATTTATCGTAGTTATTGCACACATGGAAGCAAAGCACAGAAGAGAGATAAGTGGATAATCCCTTTCTTGTTGTTTGGTGAATTTGGCGTGTATGATCTGTGATCTCCTCATTGATCTTGGTAAAAAGAGATAAGTCACCCATTACGTGTTGTTTTGGGTTGTGGTTTAGCTTACCTACTGGTGGGTTATAGTAGGTTCCTTCATGGATCGAGAAATTGGGTCATGACAAGTTTAAATAGATTCGCTTAGTAACTTTCACAACAATCGGAATTTGACCTCCTGTGCCTGTGAATTAAAGAAAGGAGGAGCTGAAAGACACTTGACTATAAAGAGAGGACTTCCAGGGCACGATCTACGGTTGTGTCCCGTGGTTTTGTAAAATAGACACTTCCAAGGATAATCTACACACACAAACCCAATCTCGTTTTCATAGGGGTATTGTAGTTTAAGACTTTCATCGGGTTCGCTGTGCAATGATCAAGAATGACCTAGTGTCATTACTTAAGTATAGCTCACCTCTTGATTATCCTATCCTAACACCTTTAGTATCATTCATTTCTTTACGTGCATCATTTGAGGCTTGACTCATTCATTCTTGGGGAACTTTAACATTAACCAACATGGATCATATGAGCATCATTAAATCAAGTGTCTCCCCAACACCAAAAAGAGGTGGAATCACCGGCCAAAGCGATCCAAAACATGGTAGCGTACATGACAATTGAACTCCTTCATATCCCTATATTGGCAGTTTATGTTCGAAGACTAGGAGATATAATGAAACACATACCCGGCATGCTGGACAGTCTCCTCTCATGAGAGTTACGTGAACCTCCACCCTTCCCGAACGAAGGCATCACCGCTCATATCTAGTCTATCGGTGCTCAATATATTTTCCATTATATTCAAATCATACGTCATGGAAGTTGGATTCTAGTATGAGGATTTCCATTCTCCTTATTAGTATTAAGTGTGATAATCTCAATTATTTCATTAGAGTGTCCATAAAGACAGGTCTTTTCATTAATTTTACACTCTCATAAGTGAGTACATTTTTGTAACATTTACTTAGGATCATTTAAGATTGCTATCATATTTTACATTAGCCTCATATAATATTGTCAAAACAATCATTAATATTAGAACATTTTCTCATCATAATTACTCACCCCATTTTACATGAATGTTCCTTTCATCATATGCCAATGCACTTGGCCTTTTTGTGTGTTTCACATTCATACTTAACCCTTCTAGGGTTTTATCCTTTCATTGTTCTTATTATATTTTGTTACATATATATTAGGTTTACTTGTATGTATGCCAAGATCTCGATTCCAATATACGTAGGCAACATTATTCTTGAACATTTAATTCACGTATGACTTATGTATCAATGTTGAATTTATGCAAGGGAACCTGGTTTCGATTCCTTGGACAACACTTACATTTTTCATTTATTTTATTTTGGTCCACATGGCTTGGGGACCCAACATCATGCCCCAACGCCTTTATTTATTTTAATTTTCTCTTTCTTGGATGAGGGGTTGTGGGATTGAACCCCCACAGCCCCGTTTATTTTAATTTCTTTTTCTATGATTTTTTTCGAGTGGAACATGAGGTTGTGGGATCGAACCCCCACACTCACTTTATTTTTCTTTTTAATTCTCCTTGTACATCTATAGCGTCTCATACTAATTTTCTTTTTATTTTTCCATAAGCTTGACCGAGAGGTTGTGGGTTTGAATCCCACTCCTGTCATTTCTTATTTTTATACTTTATTTTCCAGCCAAGAGTACGGTTTGAGTACCCCTTACCACATTGTTTTTTCACTTCTTTATTTTCACCACTTTTAACATGGTGAGGTCACGAGTTCGACCCTCAGTGACGTCACTTTTTTTTCTTCAATTTTCATGACATTTTAAACAACTTAAATTTGATGAAATTAATCAACAAGGTGCTGGAAATTTTTAGTTACATTTTAAACTTGTTTTCCATTCCATTACACATTAGTTCTTAGGGGAATTTCATAGTGTATTTAGAACGTTTTAGGTGCATTTTCATGTATTCGTTTAGCTAAGAGTTATCACTCAAAATCAGCCACATTTCATCTCATATGAACATCACAATTGACATAAATATTTGTACATAAAATACAAAGAACTAACATGCCATTTCAAATCCTAAACCGTGACCAATAGCCACGACAACACACCCAAATGCACGTAGTTATTTTTCGGAAAACAACAACATAAGTCACACAATTCCGAACATACATTTAAACACATAAGCATTGTTAAAACACGTTTTATCCCTAGTTTTCTACCAGCATACATCACCAACCTATGATTCAATGGAGCTAGTGACAGGGACATACAACGCGGATACAACCCTAGTTTTGAGACGGAATATTCAGAAATTTAAGGATATCTTGGGAAAGGGACCAAGAGAGAAGAGAAATCATACCTTATATGAAGTTCAAACCTCGATGTTTCTGCCCAAACCAACTCCAACAATCACGTCCAAATCCAAGTGTCAACACCAAACTTTTGACGGAAAATCTCCTTCCTTTGCCTAACGTTTTTTATTAGTTGTTTGTTTAAAATTTTTGTTTTGAGTTCTTCAAGTGTGAAGAACTTTAGTTTATATTCTATTATTGTATGTTATTTGGCATAGAGAATGTGAATGAGAGTTGGTTTGATCATGAAAGTGAAAGATACACGTGAGAGGAGATAGTTATCTTAGTCTTAGGAGTCTAGTTTAGGACTAAGTCAAATAGGGCTTAGTTTAATATTAAAAAATCTGATTTCCCTTTTATTTTAAATACAATAAATAATAAATATTAATAAATTACATTAATTTACCAACTTAAATAAAAAGCAATTTAGATCACCGCTTCCACCTAGGTTCGGACATGGGTGGAGCAAGACTTCACTCTAAAAGGCAATTTTGGCCCTGTCTCCCCAAAATACCCCTCCACCTTATTAATATTAAATAAGTAATTATATATTTAGATCAATTATGAAAGCACCGTTAGCCTTGAAGAAAACAATTTTACCCCTACACCCTCCAAACTTAAGATTTCACCTTTTTAAGTCCGGTAAAGACTCATCCAAGTATATCTTCATATCCGGGAGCCCTACATGGCTGGACCCAACCTTTCCTACCTCAAATAACTCCCCAAGTTAGTTGGCTTGGTTGTCTTAAGGGTTCAGAGGTCTGGTTCTACGCGCATCAATCCTTGTGAACCCAGTATAATCATAGGCATTCTAGACACATTAAGCATTATATAGCATAGCCAGTTTTAGGGTTGTCACATGAATAGCGGTTATATCAATAAGAGTTCTAGTGGCCTCTATTTTAGTAACAGGAGAATAAGTTTCAAAGCAATCAACACCTTTCTTTTGGTTAAAACCCTTAATAGCATGTCTAGCCCATATTTTCCAATTTAGCAATCATGTCTTAATTTCTTCATAAATATCCAGTTGCTACTTATTGGTTTACAAACTGTAGGCAAATCATAAAAGTCCCAATTATGATTAGAAATTGTAGATTCTAATTCACTTTTAGTAGTCTTTTTCAAAAATATAACATTTATTGATCTCATTGCTTCATCATAAGTCTTAGGGTTCCTTCTATTAAATAGATAGACACTAATTCATTATTTAAAACATTGATATAAAAAATTTCAGCTAAAGAAGTAGTGATAAAATCAGGACAATAATTGGCTATGTTCTATGCACTTACTCCTTATAATTTCAATTTCCTGCTCATTAAAGATAACATTCGAACAAGGCACAACGTGAGAATTATCTCACATAGATGTACAAGCATTGCCTTGCACATCACCTAACACCGTAATTTCTAAAGGAAAAATATGCTCAAAAGATTATGCATCTCTAGATTCACAAATAGAACGATCACATAGAGATATAAATCTCTATAAAGCAATATTTTGAGCATAAACAATATCATAAGTCTTAAAACAAACATTTTTGCGTTTAAAATCCGATAGAACAACCTTAGCCAAACACCCCCACACTTTCAGAAGTTTCAAGTTATGAGCAAACCCTTTCCACAACTTCTATGAGGTCTTGTCTAACTTTTATGAGGGACTCTATTAAGAATATAATATATAAAAAGGCTACTTTTACCTACATATTATCAGATAGATCAGATCTTAAAAGCATAGAATCCATCAGTTCTTTAAGAGTTCTATTTTTCTGTTCGGCTACAACATTTTTTTAGGTAGTATAGGGAAGGGAGCACTAACCTCATGTATAATAAAATTTTTCTCACAAAAATCTTCTAGATTTTTAGTACTATATTCAACAATCCTATCAAATCAAAATCTCTTAATTTTCCTGTCTAATCTATTTTTCACTTTTGCTTTAAATTTTAAAAATATGTTTTTAGCCTCATCTTTAGACTTAAGAAAATATGCTTTAGTGTATCTAGAAAATTCATCAATAAAAGTAATGTAATACTTTTTCCCATCTTTGCTAACGCTGTTCTTGAAATCTGCTAAATCTAAATGTATAAGTTGATGTAATTTAGTCTTTCTACGAATAACAAATTTGAAATGTTTCTTGGCATGCTATGCTTCTACACATACAAGACATTTACAAAAATCATCAGTTTTTATCATAGCAATTAATTTCATTTTTCGAAGTCTTCTAATAAAAACAATATTAATATGACCTTTTTTACCGTGCCACAAATTGATAGGTTTAATAATAGAAGTAGAATTTGAAATGCTTGCATTATTGACGATCTATTGAAAAATGTTCAATAAAAATAATCTTCCACAAATATATCCCTTCCCAACCAAGTTTCATCCAGGAGAAATAATTATTGTATCAACTTCCAAGACAAGTTTAAGTCCTACTTTGTTGAGAAATGCCGGAAACTATGTTTCTACGAAGGCAGGGAATATACAAAACATTGTTCAAGGATAATGTCTTTCTAGAAGTTAATTTAAGTAAAACTTTTCCTTTACCCATTAATGCAACAATAGAGGAGTTACCCATATATACACACTCTCCATCACTAGACTCCTTAAAGTCATGGAATTACTCTCTAATGGCAGAGAAATGCCTTGAGGCACCTGGGTCTACAACCCAATCAATTTCGTTAGCACTAGATTTTCTTCAAAGACTACAATAACAATCACTTCATTACCCTTAGCAAAATTAGCTTGGACATCACTTTGTCCTTCCTTCTTTGAGTCCTGCGGTTTTCTTTGGTAACACTTGACATCCATGCTACCAACTTTTCCACAAACAAAATAAGAACCCTTAAATTGTTGAATTTGTCTCTCCAACTTGTTGAATTATTGTTTCTTATTTATAAGTTCCTTTTTTGAAACTTTCTTTTGTTTCCTTTGAACATATCTTCAAAAAAAGTACCGGATGATTCAAGTAGATTAACTTTAGAATAATTAAGGAAAGTTCTTCCATCTTATCTTTGAGATGGGTTACCTCTTCAATCCTCATATGACTAGTAAGTTCTTGGAGAGTTAAGTTTTTTCTTATGTTATTAACTTCTATAATCACTCCAAAATGGTGGGAATTCTTCAAAGAAAATATTATACTAAGATATCTCACACATCTTCATTCCTCGTTGAGAACATCAACGGTCATGTTCTCAAATTCATGAACTAGTTCCATTAGTGGCTTAATATCAACCATTAATAATTTAATCCATTGTTCGAGAACATATATTTTCTTTCCTGCATCAACAACACCATATTTCTATTCCAAACTGTCCCATAATTCTTTAGCAGATTTATAGGTAACAAAAAAATAAAATAAAGGATTAGTCATGTGATAATTTAGAAAATGTCCTCTCACAGTTCTGTTTGTAAGGATTTTAATGATTTTGAAAACATAAACAATCTATGCATTCATAAATTTTATCAATTATTCATGATCTTAGAAATAAATGATTTTCACATAAATATATTACTAAAATAATTCAGTCAAGAATACATACGATAATCAGCCATAGTAATTTTTCAAGAATCTTGACTTGAGTTGAGTAGAATACTTTTTGTTTTTGTTCTTCAAAAGTTGTTTCTCTATCTTGCCTTATACTTTATGAATAGATTTGATGGATTATACAATAATTTTTTGGCAGAGAGGGGATCCTTTAAATAAGAATGTGTTTAACATCATTCCCACCTTTCCATCATGGTGAGTAGTAAAGAGAATGGGTACTTTAAGAACTATCAAGTATTCCCAACTTAATGTGTAGTTCGAAGATGTAGTGAGTAAAGTGGAAGACTTAATGGATAGTTCGAAGTTACTATGTAACTTCCCCACTTCATTATTTCTCCTCACATGTAGCTAACTACTCCGCTTATACAATTAGAACTGATATTTAGTAAGTAATTAAATATTAAACAAAAACAATGTTGACGTGAGCCTCAAAAACTAACACACGTGGGTCATAAAACCAATATTCTCCCGCTTGGAACACGTAATATCATTTACTTAATTTAATAAACATTTAAATTACAATGTGCACATATACTAAATTCAACATTATTTGTTGTTGTTAAGTAATTTGATTAAGATGAGTCGTGGCGGTTGTACACTAATTTATTTGGCATAGTTCTTTTTATGCACTACAACATTAGTCTATTGCCTAACACAACCTTTTAAATAATGGGTCCTCCATAATACTTAGAATACATTTATCTAAAACAAAACTTGTCATCATCATTCTCAACATAACTTATACAAGAGAAAATAGGTTATAACATAAACATATATTTAGTTGATCTCAAAGATTCAATTGCATAAACATATTAAAATTTTTACAAAGAGTCATTCATTTCTATCTATAAGACCAATTCTTTAAAAATGTTCAACAAATGTTTTGGGTGGTAATCTTTTCATCAAAATATTAGCAATCATACGTTTGGTGGTAATATGTTCATTGTAACTTTATGTTTCTAGAAATCTTTATTAACCAAAAAGTATGTCATTCCATATGCTTGATACCCTTAGGATACTTATCATTTTTAGAGAAGAAGATTGTTGCAGTATTATCACAACAAATTTTCAGCGGCTCGAAAAATATTGTCAACTAGTCCAAGTCCTGAAATAATGTTCTGCAACCAATTAGGCTGAACTGTGGCCTCAAAGAATGCCACAAACTCAACTGCTATAGTTGATGCAGCTATAACAGACTGTTTCACACTCTTCCATGATATTGCTCATTCGGCTAATAGGAATAAATATCCAAATGTGGATTTTCTGGTATCCACACAACAAGCATAACCTGAATCTGAATATCCTATCACATAACGATGATCATATCCTCTATAAGTGAGCATATTCTCTTATGTTCCTTCCAAGTATCACAACACTTTCTTCGCAGCTTTCCAATGATCCATACCTGGATTACTTTGATAATGGCCCAACATTCCAAAAGTGAAATTGATGTCTGGTCTAGTACATGTTTGGGCATACATTAGACTCCAAAGTATTGATGCATAATGAATATCATTCATTTGCTTACATTCCAATTCATTCTTTGGACATTGATTGAGAATAAATTGGAATGAGACTTGATGATCAGTTTTACATTCTAAGTCACTCTAACAGTTAATATAGGCTATTTGAGACTAACCTAATAATCCTTGTGATCTATTTCAAAATATTTATATCCCAATAACATAGGATGCCTCTCTCATATCTTCCATTTTAAAAATTATTGGATAGATATCAGTTGGTATCAGCAACAAACCAAGATCATTAGTAGCATCAATGTACATGACTAACATGTTAAACTTACTCCCACTAACCTTCCTCGATATACACCGACCAACAGTGGTTTTGTTAAATCCAAAAGTTAGAATAGTTTCATTAAACATAATATACCATTGTCGAGAAGTTTGTTTAAGTCTGTTTATGACTTCTTAAGTTTATACACTTGTGTTCCTTTACTTTACAAGAAACCCCTTCATCTTGATTCATATAAACTTTTTTCTCAAAATTTCCATTTAGAAAGGTTGTTTTCACATCCATTTGATGTAACTATAAGTCATAATGAGCTACTAAAGTCATTATAATTCTGAGTGAATCTTTTCGAGATATAGGTGAAAATGTTTATTTATAGTCATTGCCATGTTTTTGAGTGAAACCTTTTGCAAAAATTTTGTCCTTGTGACATTCGATATTTTTAGTTGAGTCACATTTGGGCTTGATGATCTATTTACACCCAACTCTTTTTCAACCTTATAGAAATTAAACAACGTCCCATAATTCATTTTGTTCCATAAATTTCAACTCATATTTCATAGCATTATCCATCAATCAATTTTATTACTTTCAGTAGCTTCTAAAAAAGAAACTAGATCATTATCAATTCCCAAGTCAATTTCTAACTCATGTAAGTATACCAAATTGTCATCAGAAATAGAATATCTCTTTTGTCTTTGAGATTTTATTAATGCTACTTCTTGTAATACATTTACTGCAGGTTCATCAATTATCGCTTCATTGTGATTAACAGGAGTATTAATTTGTTGTTCTTGTTGATTATTAGGTTGTACAAATTTAGTAACAACATCTTTAAAAGAACTAAACGATAGAGGAACCCTCACCCTAACTTCTTTAATTTTCACTTTACGTGGTTCTTCACTCCTAATAACTTCACCATTCTCGATGAACCTAGAATTTCAAGTTTCAACTATTCTTGTACTATAATTACGACAGTAAAATCTATACCCTTCTGATGTTTATCGATAACCTACGAGGAAACGACTTATTGTTCTAGAATCTAGTTTCTTTTCTTGTGGGCTATAAACTTTAACTTATGTCGAGCAACCCCAAACACGCAGGTGCCTTAAACTAGGTTTCCTACCTATCCATAGTTCAAAATGAGTCTTTAGGACTACTTTACTAGGAACCCTATTAAGTAAGTAAACGACATTCCTCAAAGCTTACATCCACAATGAAAGAGGAATATATGAATTACTTAAACTACTCCTAACCATGTCTATTAGTTTATGATTATGCCTCTATTGTACATTTTTTTGTTGTGGTGTTATAGGCATTGTGTATTGAGCATATATGTCATGATTTTCGATGAACATAGCAAATGGACCTGGGCGTTGTCCCTTTTCATCATATCTTCAATAATTTTCACCATCTCTATTTGACCTGATTATTTTCACCTTTCTTTCTAGTTGTCTTTCAACCTGGGAAATAAAGATCTCTAAGCAATTTATCGCTTGAGATCTTTCATGCAACAAATAGACATACCCATAATGTGAAAAATCTTCAAAAAAAGTAAAAAAATATTTTTCTTTACTGAAAGATACAATATCAAAAGGACCACATATGTTAGTGTGTATAATTTCACGAAGTTGTTTGCTTCTTGTGACTTCTTTCTTTGAGTGTCTTGTGTGTTTTCCTTTAATACAATTAACACTAATGTAAAGGTCTATAAAATCCAAATTTGAAAGAATTTCGTTGTTAACTAATTTTTCCAATCTTTCTTTGGATATGTGACCTAAACGTGTGTGCCACAAGAAAGCTGATTATTCATTCACCAAACTTCGTTTGGTTCCAATATTACGATATAGATTAAAGAGTGTTTCGGCAAAAAGATTATCAAGATTCAGTTTGTATAAGTTATCACAAAGAGTACTAGGATCAATGAGATAATTATGTTTAAACAAACTAAAACATTCATTACCGAAATTAAAAAAGTATCATGTCTTATCAAACTTAGAAAAAGAAACTAAATTTCTCGAAAAATAAGGTACATAAAAAGTTTCAAGTCAATCTAAGTGATTCCTAGTATAGAGTATCAAACAATAAGTTCTTAAAGCTTTAATTGGATCCTTCACTACATTCCCCATATACACGTATCTTTCATTTTGGCTTATGGTTTGTGTTGTAAAGAATCCCTGCATCTTATTAGAAACATGAACAGTACAACCATAGTCAATCCACCAATTATTACAAAGAACTTTAGTTAGATTTGATTCGGGACATGTAAAAGCACTAGGCTTACCTTTCTTTTTGAGTCATGCCTTGAATTTCAAGCAATCTTTCTGAATGTGGCAAGATTTTCCACACAAATGACACTTATCATTCTTGTGTCCCTTCTTATGTATTTGAAAAGAGGACTCGTTAACATTATGGTGTCTATGTTTTTCTTTAGCATGTTTCATTCCTTTCTTTCAAACTCCTTGATGACTTACAAAGTTAATGGAGTGGTTTCCTTGATTGTAGAGTCCTACTTCCTCTTGAACAAACATTCTATGCAATTCACGCATATTTTATTTGTTTTGCATGGTGTTGTAGTTCGTTTGGAAAGTGTCGTACTCAGATGGTAATGAGTTAATAATGAATTGTACAACAAGACTTATGTCTTTGAGAAAGGAATTTATCAGCAGTTTGAGAGAATTCTTCCACAAATTTTAGAAAAACTTTTGCATTTTTAGTTCTGGGAAGAGTAGAGCTAATGTTGCTCGCAATATTCATTCGCATAAACATTGTGCCTAATCTGTTAAATCAATCCCAATGCTTATAAAAGACCTTTCTTCAGTACTGATAGTTTCATTAATAGTAGTTGGCTTAATGTGCAACATGAAGATATAAAAATCCAATATGGAACTTGATTTGTTCGCACCTATCTGAGAATTTAAGACCGTTAAATGTCGTAATAGAGGCAGAGTGTGAATGAAGAACAAATGCTGAAAATATAATATGCTCATTAGTTAATACTTTGAGTTATGAATTTTATATGTACTATCAAATTCATAAATGATTTATAAATTCTTAAATGTATATTGATGTCCTCTTTTGGGCAAAACATCAAAATACAATTTAGACATAATAATGCTTAGATGTGTATTTAACGTAATTCAATAATTTTTAATGTGTCAATCAATAATATTTATCATCTTTGGTTACATAAATAAAACTAACAACACTTCTAAATTATCTCCTTAATATTCAAGGATATAAAATGAAATAATCAACTTTTGGGTGATCCGTAAATATCAAACAACCAAAAATTTCATTATATCCATAAGTGTTATATCAATTATTTTGAATTGATTCCTCAAAGATTAGACCACTTTTGTGATTAAGTAATCTCATATAAATAATTTCAAAACAAAATAGATCATGATAGTGAATAATCATTTAACTTAATACTACCTTTCCCATTTTCAAATAAGGAAAACATTAATTTTGTGAAAATTCATCAATTGTTAAACCTAGCTATGATACCACATTTAAGAATTTTAATGATTGTTAAAACATACACAATATATGCATTCTTAAATCCTATGAATGATTCATGATCATAGAACCATATGATTTTCACATATCTATTACAATGATAATTCAGTGAACAATACTTACCCAAATCAGCCATAGTTATTCTTCAAGAATTTTAACTTGAATTGAGCGGAAGTCATTTTTTTCGTTCTTAAAATGTTGTTTCTCTATCTTGCCTTATACTTTATGAATAGTTTTGATGGATAATACTATAAATTTATGGCAGAGAGATGACCCTTTAAATAAGATTGTGTTTTACATCATTCTCACATTTTCATCATGGTGAGTAGTGGAGATAACGGATAGTTTTAAAACTAACAAGTAACTCCCCACTTAATGGGTAGTTGGAAGAGAAAAAGGGAAAAATGGAAGACTTAATGGGTAGGGGTAGTTAGAAGTAACTAAGTAATTTCACCACTTTCCCACTTCTCCACACATGTAAGTAACGTCTCCACTAATCCAATTAGAATTAGAATTTAGTTAGTTTTTGAATATTAAATCAACACAATATAACGTGAGCCATAAAAACTAACACATGTGGGCTATAAAACTTATATTGTTATCCTTTTCAAAGTCCTTTTTAAAAACATCATCAACGATTATAACATTTCTAGGATAAATAGTACAGTAAGAACCATTTATAGAATATTGTTTAAATAAAACATCATCAATTTCTTATTGTTCAAAGAAAATAAAATTTTTATGTGACCATCGTTTAAAATTTTTTCCATCGAGGGCTCAGCCATTGACAAGTTAAAAAAATTGTTTAAAGAAAAAATATTGTATGTTAAAGAATCCCTTTCAAATTGTTGGGAAAAATACGACAACATTGATATTAAAATTAATAAATAACTTATCACAAACAGTGTATCGTGGCAAGACACTGTCTTGAATGCGATTTCGGCTCAACTCCAATGCAAATCATTGTAGCTGGTTGCTCCTCAAGGTTCCACGATTACTTTCAAACACGTGCGCTCGTGGATGAAAGTTTGGAGTTGCAAAGAAACAATTAACCAGAAATTCACAATAGAAAGAAGGATTATTTAAGCAAATAAAAAGAAAGTATTGAGGGAGATAGTAAATAAAAGAAAGGACTTGATTTTCTTCTCTGTGTTAAGATCCCAAATGATTTTCCTTGATTAGGAAAATCATTTATGTTTCATGCACCATAATAATGTATGAAACAAACGTATAATCAATGTAATGAAACATAAGTCTTAATTTGATGACAAATTGTTCATAATACGAAAATAACTTCAAGTCTTCTGAAGGTTTTTTTATGAAGTTAAGAAACTGACACTTAATATGAATGTGAACCATTACTGAGGAAGTAACTTTCCTATTTTACATATGCTAACGACTTAGGAATGCTTACATAGATTGATTACGGAAAGTTAAAAGATGTAATTTATCCTTTTCATTAAAAGAAAAAGAATATTATCCTCACTTTCTACATTTATTCTAATGCATACTTAGGCCTAAATTTCTTATCCAAATGTAAGGTACGATACTCTAAACATGCACTTTTGTGGTTAAGATCATATACTAGAAGTTTGAAGATAGGTGAGTCCTGAATTTTCGGGGAGCAAACATTTATTTCATTTTGTCATTTTATGTAACTTTTTGAACTTGATATACGTTTTACGTCTCAATTTATTATTATGTACTAGATGGATTTGAGACATTGTTAGATTCGGCTTTGTTTTATAAAACTCTCTTTATATTTTGAAATGATTTTTTAATATCTTGATTTTTATCATCTTGTATGATGAATGTTAAGTGGTTTATATGTGTCCTCTATGGTTCTTGTACGTAATGTTACACCTAGAGTCCGCCACGGTTGTGACTGTTATCTTAACCTGAGGAATTACATAAGTGTCTAATATGGAATTTTGAAATATAAATAAAGGGGCGCCATTAAGAGTTTCTTGTGGACTAATTTGTAATTTATTATGGTATGAATACTTAAATTAATTTTGCAGAATTATTTTCATAATAGGAAGTCTCAGTTATTATTTATGTGTAATTATTTATGTGATCCATAGATTTTCTATATTAAACAATAACTGAGAATCCTATTTCTATGGGAAAAGAAATAATAATGTGATTTTCTTGTTCCTCAAGAAAAACAGGTTTCGACTCTTTTTTAGATTGGAAAAAATCTCTATAAAGACAAAAAATATTCTATTCGAAATTTGTCCAATAAAGTATTGAGAGAGTTTGGATGTGCACTTATGATCATTGTCCAAGAATGCAAAGCTATTGTCTATCTTGTGTATTCACTTGAAAGTCTTTCTAATTTGTGGAGTCGCTTGAAGGTATTTGCTCACGCTTCAAGAAGTAATTTTTGAATTAAAATTCAGCAAGATTATGTGTGTTTTATCAATAATTATATGAGTTTTCGCATAACGGCATTAGTTGTCTGTTATTCATGTAAGCATCATAAAACTATTATGCTTTCATTGTCCATATTGTTTTCCAGAAGTTGGCATCATAAGTCACACTTACTTTTTCTTAAATAATGTCATATATGATTATATATTGCTTTGATACATACATGAATATACAATATTTTAACCCATGTTTGGTTAATAATAGAGATCAATTTTATTTCATTATTGATTTTTGAACTATGATATTATACTGTAGTGTTACTAATGTGAGAACCAATCTTAATATTTTTTATTGTTTCGAGATGGGTTCTGATTCTCATTGTATTGCAAAAGTTTTTTTAATAAGAACAATGAAAAAAGGGGAAAATATAAGGAAAGGGTAGTAGCATTGCTGTGGCTCAAAAAAACCACTAAGTTTGTTTTACATCGTAGTGTATCACTCCAAATTTCCTACTTTTTTAAATAATCATTCTTTATTGGATCTTAAGATTATAATATTCCTAGCCACATTTTTTGTTAGAAAATAAGAATGGCATTAAAATGGCATCAGAAGTATGGATATTTTTCGGACTACTGTAATCAGTATATTTAACTTTATATGGATTATTATATTTTTAAAAAATTATCCGATTACGCTTTCACTACTGAAGTTGTAAAGTTTTTTAATAAAATAATTAACTAAATGCTTGATTATAGTAGTTGACAACAAATAAAAATAATTGAAAACTTTTATTAAATGAAGACTACGGTAGTTGGCAATGTTATAATAGTTTTTAATTATGTATTTACTTAAGTTAGCTATTTACTATATTCGGGTTAAGTAATAATGTATTATAATCGGGTTACCTAATAAAGTATATTTTCAATTATTAAGGTTGAATGGTCTAATGAACCTTTATTCTTGTATCAGATTGTAAAGTGAATCCTTTTAATTATGAATTTTTCAAGTAAACAAATAAACTTAAAGAAACACAATATTGTTAACCCTTTTTTCATTTGAAAAGAGTGTGTGTAATACAGTCAAATACACGTAGAATCCACAATATTTTTCTAAAGATAAGTCAGAAATTGAGTATTAAAAAATAATTTTTTTAAAAAAAAAATAATTTGTCCTGTTTATTTGAACCTCATGCTTATCTAATGCACCCTAGCCGCCCCCAAAATCCAAACTATGTTAAGCAAATATACACGGGTTGCCCTAGCTATAGCTTGAGAATTGGGTGTTCTCATTTGATTAGTTCAAAAATATATATGAAATATCTATTTTTGACATATTTCTTGCAAAATTATACATGAATTTTGCTTCCCCAAAACATCTTGAGATTCGCGAATCCTTAGAAAATTGTTCATAATTTATAAATCTTCGGCGACCATGAAAGATGGCTTGAAGTAATTATGAACATTTTAGCAGTGACAGTGCATCTTAATTCCTGTTGTCCAGCAAAGAGCGAAAATCGAGTAAATGGACCCAGGTGACGAGTCCAACAATGAGTTATTTGACTCAGTCGTCTTGATTTGGAGTTGAGTTATCAGATTCCTCAATTCAACCCTTATAATCTAGTTAATTGAGCTTTCAATTTACAGGGAAGTTTTCAATTTATGTTTCTAAATTAAAAGCTCAAACTATGTAACTCATTTTAAATTTGAAGATAAAAAAGACCAGTCAAAAGAATCATTCCAAAAAAAGGATCTTCTTTCCAATTTGTATGTTTGTTGTAGGATGATTGAAAGATTAGTAATTTCTTTTAGAAATGGATTGAGCTTACAATAAGAATTAATGGTGCAAAATATGGGCTGGTGTGGCCTTAATTTTTTTTACAAAAATATATAAGAAGGGATATTTTTGTTTTTTCAAATTTTTTTTTCTGATTATACGCGCATTTTTAATGAAAAGCACTAATTTCACGCTCTTAACTCGCATGTGCCTCACACATTTTTCCAACTCAACAATTTACTGTTACATAAGTTTTGTCAACAGTCGCAAGTGTTTAAAATATTGTGTTTCGTTGAGTTTAGGGATTGATTTGAAAAAATCATAAGTGGAAGACTCCACTTTATAATTCGATACAAGTATAGTGTGTGTCAGACTATTTATTCTACCAATCATTAATTCACTCAACCCTCTCAGTTCTCAATCTCACTAGTATCGCCTCTATCTCATCAGTTTTCTCGCCATCGTCACTTTTAGGGTTTCAATTCATGGAGGTTAAATTTCTCTCCCCTCCTTTAACGGTATGTTCAAATTTGTTGATTATTATTCTTTACGGTCTAGATTGTATTCTTTTTGTTGTTTTTGAGGTCCATGTTTTGGGACTAAAAGTTGGATTTACCATGTGAACTGTAAAGTTCTAATTTACAATGTCAAAATGCTATTAAATCTTTGATTTCTTTATTGGTTTATTGTGTCATAGTAAAGTTCCTCGTGCAATTGGTATTCTTTTCATCCCTTCTACAGAATCCGATAAATTTTCTTTTGATATTTTTCCATCGAAGTTCAGAAATCGAAACATTTTTTTAGATATATGAATGTATTAAAACGTAGTTCAGAAACTAGATGGAGTGAAAAATTTTTTTTACTTTGTTATCAAGTTCATGAATCTAACACACTTTTAATTTGATTCCTTAGTAGAATTGCACGTTTGAGTATATTCTAGTCTAGTTTGATGATTAATTAATATCAAGTCCATATCTTTGGGCTGTTTTCATCTAGGATTAATTTATTGACCTTGCTTTAAAGATAATTAAAAAATAGCATATCCAATGTAATTGCTATTTTACATTGGAACTTTTGGACTGAGACAATTATCCTCATTACAATATTTCATATAGATGTTATGATTTTCCTTAGTAGTTTTTACTTGAATAGGCACTTCCTCATAGTGTTTTAAAATTCATCTTGTTGTTCACTTGGGTCTTCTCTAACTACGTAACAACAAATTGTTTCTATTGAGGTCTTTGTTTATCTTTTCCAGAACAGTTTAAAAGTATGAGCAGAAAATTGATAAATTAGATGAATCATGATTTGTGTCTTCTCTTGCAACTGCAATATATATTCTCCAACAAATGAGATATACAAAGTCTTTTCTTAAATTATGGTGACTGGTTAGCATGTATAACAAGTGTAAGTGGCGTAGTAGCCAGTTTTAAGAATGGCCTTCTCCGTATCACAATTACAGTCTTAGTTTCGTGTTTTGAGTGTGAATCTATAAAAGAAAATAATATTTTGTGTTTTGTGTTTTGTGTTTTCATATTTTGAATTTTTCCCTATTAACTAAAATTAATATGAATTTCTTGTGTTAAAACTTGAAATGAGTTTCTTTCTTATTCAAATGACGATGAAACACCTGCCTATGAGTTGTGGCTAGTATGTTTTGAGAGCTCATCATAATCATGAGGGGTTGAGAGTGAAATTTTTAGATGACGTTAAGTATTTGAGAAGACACCTAAGAAAAGAAAGCATGATGGTACAAGGGAAGAAAGGGTAGAATAACCTGCAGATGAGCCGTTTGTAAGTTATAACACTTTAATATTATTTCATTTAATATTGGATGAGTGGCAGATTTCATATTTTGAGAGTTTGGTTTTGCCTGATTTCTTCATCTGTTTCTTTGACCTCAACTCTTCTATTCTTGATGTATTGTCTTTGTGATATAGTCACTGTCTCAAAGATAATTTGTGGTTTTTTATTTGCTTGTTGGCTTTAATATGATCAACTTTGATACAAAGCTTGTTGAGAATTATTTTTCTGCATAATCTTTATTGGGTGGCAGATTTCATGTCTAGATATTTTCTAATGATAATATTAGAATAAGAATATGATGTTGACCTGCAATAATGGGGAGGTTATAATGTATGTGATCCTTGTGAATTCTTTTATGTTCATTTTGGTTTTGCATTAAGATAAGAATTAGATATGAGCCTTAATAACTTTGGACTGAATAGAGATTTATCAACACAACTAACACAGTTCATTTGATTTTGCTGATGCTTCTGATCCTCAATACCAGAATTCTGTTTTTATTGATATATTTTTGTAACTACCGCCGTTTTAAAAAATAGAGTGGATCTATGTCTAATTCACTATTTCAACTTGTTATAGAATCTGTCATTATGACATAATAAAAGTTGTTATTCTGTTGTTTATTTACTATTTTGTTCCCAAAAATATTAAATATAGAGGTCAAGATTATTTTGTATAAAATTATATGCACTATGGTTAAAATGTTTTTCTGGTTCTACAAAATAAAGTTTTAGTTGATATGTTATGAGACATGAGTATTACTTTTCTGGTGATTTGTGAGAAAAATCAGTAGTCTATGATCACACACAATTGAGTTCCTCCATTGATGAACTTTGAGTTCGTATGAAGAATGGAGAAGAAGAAGATTCTGGAAGAAAATTATGTGTAAAAAAGTGTTTTCATTCAATATATATTGAGTACTAACTATTACATGAGGATCTATATAAATAGATACAAAAACTAAAGCTAGATGGCTAACAAACTTTTTAAGCTGACTCTAACTAACAATGTATAGTGATAACTAATTTTGTGAAGCTACAAGAATAACTAACTTATATTCTTATAACCCTCCTCAAGTTGGAGGTAAATGAGTTTACAGACAACTTGTTTAGCAACGTAGCATGCTTAACTCCAGTTAGAGCTTTGGTGAAAATGTCTGCGAGTTGAGAGTCTGTGGAAATGTGATAACGTGTGATCAAACCCTGTTGAATCTTATCCCTAACAAAATGTCACCAATCTCTATATGTTATGTGCTTTCATCAAACATGGATTCTTGGCAATATGGTCTATAGCTTGGCTGTCACAAAAGACCTATATTGATAAGGAGCATTGTACAGACAACTCATCCAGTAACCTTTCAACCCATACCAATTCACCTACTACTTGCCAAACATTTCTGTTTTCAACATCTGTAGAGGACAATGAAACCGTGGCATGTTTCGTAGATTTACAGCTAATAGGATTGTGACCCATAATCACCAAATAACAACAAACTGATTTCCTTGAATCACGACAAGCATCCAATCTGAGTCATATGCAGTGATAGTAAGGTAAGGTTTGTTTAAGATGCAGATTCCCATTGTAGGATCTTGTCTTAGGTACCTAAGAACATGATAAGCTGCCTCTAAATATGGTTTCCTTGGTGTTTGCATGAATTGACTGAGGTGTTGCACACTGTAAGCTATATCCATTCTGGTATTTGTAAGAAAGTTTAGTTTCCCTATCAACTTCCTGTAATGAGTGGGATTGGAGAGTTTCTTTCCGTCAGTGGCTCTTAATTTCTCAACATAATCAAGAGGTGATGTAACAACCTTGCCATTTATAGAGTCATATTCTTTTAACAGATCAGTAGTAAACTTCCTTTGTGAAATAAGCACACCATCAAGTTTGTACAAACTTTCTAACCCCAGGAAGTAATGCAATTTACCAAGATCGTTTTTTTTAACTAATCATGTAAAAAGGATTTCAAAGAGTTGATTTTTTTTATCAATTCTAGTTAGAATCACATCATCGACATAAATAGCAACAAGCACCAAAGAACTTCCATTCCTCCTATGAAACAGTGAGTAATCACTATCTGAATGTGTGTATCCTTTTGAACAAAGGTTGCTGGCCAATTTGTCATACCACTGCCTACTAGCAAGTTTTAAACCATACAATGACTTCTTCAACTTGCATACCACATTTGGACTATCAACAGCAAGACCCTCCGGCAATTTCATATACACTTCCTCATTCAAATCACCATGAATGAAGATATTATTGACATGTAGTTGATACAAACTCCACCCTCTCCTTACATCAAAGGTAATAAGAGTTCTAAAAGTAGTCATCTTCACCACATGACAGAAAGTTTCATTGTTATCGATGCCAGCCTGCTGAGTATACCTCTTAACATCCATCCTTGCCTTAAACCTTTCCACAATACTATCTGCCTTATATTTTATTTTATACACCCATTTACAACCAACTGGATTCTTTCCTTGGGGTAAAGGAACAAGTTCCTAAGTATTTTTTGTATACAATTCTTCAAATTATTGTGTCGTTGCCTTTTGCCAAGCAGGATGCAAGATTGCCTCCTTATAAGAAGAAGGTTCACAATCATGTGAAATGTTTTCAATCAACTTTTGACATCAAAACAGAAGGAGGTCAAGTAAACAATATCATGGTTTGTCATAAAAGAAGTAAGAGAGTGAGAACTAGAGGCATTTGAATAGGAGTGTAGATTAAGTAAAGTTTAATCATACTGTTTCAGGTAGTTAGGGGTATGAAGTGATCTAGTTGTTCTTCTAAGGGTAGGTGCATTATCACAAGATGAAATAGATGCAGGTATAGGTTGTGAGGTGATTAATGTGCCGGTGGGAGGTTGCATGTCAGGAGCTGTAGGTGAGATTGTGTTTTCAACAGTGTTAGTATTTACTTGATTTGTACTAAAGTCATGAGATGTGTTAATGACCAGTGATTTCATCATTAGAAAAAAATGCTAGTTGAATTAGGTATGAAAGAAGAGTTGTTAGAGAAGTGAACTAAGAGTTTTAAAACTGAAGGAAAACTAGAACCATTAGGAGATAAGACAAAAGGAAACACAGACTCATGAAAAAAACATCGCTGGACACATGAACTCTCGTAGTGACTAAATCTAAAACCTTGTATCCTTTTGTATTGAAGGGATATCTAACAAAAATGTGTGGTGTTGCCCTTGTTTAGAACCTATCTTTATGCGTTTTCAAGGTAGCGGAGAAGCATAGAAAACCAAAACTCCTAAGGTGAGAATATGTAGGGTGAGTATGGTACAACAATTCATAAGCTGTCTTATTTTGTAAAATTTTTGAAGGCAACCTGTTAATGATGTATGTTGCTGTATGTACAAACTCTCCCCAATATTACATGGGCAATTTGGACTTGAACATGAGTGCTCTTGCTGTTTCAAGAAGGTACTTGTGTTCTTTTCAACTACACCTTTTTGTTGAGGTGTGTAGGGACAAGACATTTTTTGTATTATTCCTTTCTCTTAGAAAAAATGAGTGGTTTCAGTAGATGTAAATTCCAGACCGTTATCAGACCTGAGAATCTTCAAATGGTTTGAAATTGGTTCTCAACAAGTGATACAAAAGCTTTGATTGTTTGTAGGGCATTACTTTTAGACATTAGCAATTGTGTCCAAGTTGAGCTAGAGAAGTCAGCTACCATGGTCAAACAATAATGATAACCATCACGAGTGGGAATGTTGTATGGTCCCCATACATCAACATGAAGCAATTCAAAAACTTTGGTCGTGTTGGTTGTACTTTCTGGAAATAACATTCTAGTTTTCCTAGCCATAGACATATGGAACAAGTAAAAGGTTGTCTAGGTGAGAATTGAATACGTATAATTTGGATGTTTCTCATCTTTACAAAAGGTAGATGGCCTAGACTTGCATGGTTCATCTCTATGAGATTTATCAGATTTAACAAAAAAATAATAGCAATAAGTAATATGGCATGGAGAATCAAAACTATAACAACCATCTTTATTGATTGAAAAATATTCCTTTACAAGATATGATGGTGCTGGAACATCGTTACATTTTACTAAAGAAGACACTGTATGTCAATGATTTGAAGAATCATGAGATTTCCTGATGCTTTTAAGAGGTGGACAACAGTTATGACACTTTGAACACAAGAAGTACAACCATTCTTGGCTCTACCATGTTCTAGAGGGCTTTTCACAGAAGGCCCTGCATCAAACAAGAAACACTGTTAACACTTACCACACCTTTGAGTTGAAACATCAAACAATGAACTGAAATTAGATTGAACTTGAAACTAGGTACACAATGCACTTTCTGCCGATTTAAAAGTGGACTTAAACAAACATCACCAACTTCAGTAACTTTAACCTTTTAACAATTTGGTAAACTGATAAGAAAGGGAGATGGTAGTGGTCTAATGTTTGTGAGTGCGGATTTATTGTATGTTATGTGATGTGATGCTCCAGAATCTATAATCCAAGAATCAACAGTTAACTTTGCACATTTACAAAAAAGATCACCTATCTTAGTAATGGAGGAATAACATACGAGTATACTACAAGGTTCACAGCTCCATTCAACAAGTTTTCTGGAGTGTTTGCAGTTCCATGTTAATTAATTGTTCATACTGATTTTTAGACAGATTCAATGACATTTTCCTCTTTAACCCAGGATCCTCTTCACATTTACTTCCATCAGTCTCAGAAGTACATGCATTTGTTGCAGGGATACCATTCTTTCCCTTTGAGAATTTGACATTGGGTGAATATCCATGTAGACTATCGCATCTTTATTTTGTGTGTCCTGTTCTTTTGCAAAAATCACAATGCAGAGAAGCTCTGCTAGTACTGCAGTTTCCTCGAAATACATTTGTGATACTTGAACTTCCAGATGTTGCAACATTTTCTCTAGATGATTTATAAGTGGTTCTGGGTCCTCCTTTGGTACCTGCATTGTTGTAAGAGAAGGCAAAAACATTCAAAGAGGTCGAATCAAAGGTAGTATGATATGAGGCTTCACTACTCTCTGTTTTCTACACGATAAAATATGACAAAATCTTGTGCCATGCTAGGTAGTCTACTCATCATGAGAATGTTCCCCTTGATGATAGTGTACATGTTATTTAGCCCAATCAGAAAATGGATATGTCTTCTATCCTATTTATCCTTGACTAAGTTCACCTTTCGACCACAGGTGCGCACACAATTGCATTGAAAACTTATATCAACAGTGCTCATTTCTTCCCATAGTTTCTTCATTCTCGTATAATAAAAAGTGATATCCAAGGTCCCCTGCACAAGATCATTTATCCTTTTTGAAGTTTATAGAGCTTACAACCAGTTGTTTCATCATATCTTTCCTCCAATTTACCCCACAATTCCTGTGCATTACTAATATAATGCAGTCTGTCTCTTAGATCCGGTGATAGTGAATTCTGAATCCAAGAGGTAACCATGTCGTCACACCTTTCCCACTGCTGGAAACTAGTATCAGTAGGATCATTTTTTATAATTTTTTCATTGATGAATCCTATTTTACTCTTAACAGAGAAAGCTCTAAGAAAAGCTCTCCTCCAAATCTATAACAATACCATTGAAAAAACAACAGGCAACAGAGATAAACTTGCATTCTCAGATGGATGCAAGTAAAAAGGACTAGAACTATCTATTCTAATAGTGGATGTGGAATCAGTCTTAATTGGATTGACTTGAGTATCAACCATGGTGAACCTAGATCGTGTTTGAATTCAGAAAATTGAATACAAAAAAATACAAATTGAGGAAAACAAAGGTCAAAACATGAACTCGATTTGAATATCAAGAATCTTAGAAAAACCCAAAAAATCAAAACATGAACTCGATGTAAAATTCAAAGGCTGATGTTAATTCGAAAAAGGAGCAGAATCTATGTCCACAACTCTGATACCATGATAAAAGCAGTAGTCTATGATGACACACAATTGAGTTACCCCATTGATGAGCTTTGAGCTCCTATGAAGATCGGAGAAGAAGAAGAAGATTCTGGAAGAAAATTATGTGTAAAAACTGTTTTCATTTTATGTGTATTGAGTACTAACTATTACACGAGGATCTATAAAAATAGATACACAAACTAAAGTTAGCTGGCTAACAAACTTTTGTAACTGACTCTAACTAACAATGTACAGTGAAAACTATTTTTGTGAAGTTACAATAATAACTAACCTATATTATTTTCAATTTGAAAGGGACTTTCATGAAAAGAGTAAAACACAACTTATTTACGAGAATGGCTCCACGGCACAACTGTTATATGATGATATTTCTTTAATATGAACAAATGTGAGTGTGAAGAAACGTAGATTATTTACGAACATTGAGTACAATCTTCCTCATGTAATTCATTGTCATCGTTATTCGGTGTATCTACTTCTTAATCTTCGAAACAAATGAAAGAAATATAGAATAACTTCAAACATGTACAAAAGAAAATTGAAAAACAAATGCCATAGTCTGATGAAAAAGAGTTTTATTGTAGACGAGATTGTTCTGGTAGTTCATTTAGGATATTTGAACATTTTGTGAGATTTGGACGCGTATATAACTATTTACTTTCGTTTTAAATAATTATTAGACTTACTTTTTTGTGATACTTTAACTTTTACACTTATTTATACTGAATAAAATTTGAATGATAAGAGATATATTTGATGTTTGATATTATTGTTCAATTTTATGAATGGATGATAGTATAATTTAATAGGTTGTGTATCAAATAAATATTTTTTATATATAAAAATGCATTTTTAATGCTTACTACAGTAATCGACTCATATTACTTTTTGCAAAAAATAAATATTTGTCGACTACAACAATTGTCGAGTACATAATTATTTTATTAATAAATTATTTATTCTGACTACAATAGTCTGAAGAACACTTAAATTATAATAAATAAATTGTTTATGCTGACTACTATGGTGGAAATATATATTTATTAAACATTCAACTATTTAAGTTAATATATTATTATTTTTTCAACTATCGTATTTTTCGACATTCAATATACCGACCACCTAAATTAGTCGAAAATTTATCGCAAACTTCATTTTCCTATTACATTCCAACTATTTTTGCAGATGTAAAACAATGAGTTTCTAGTAGTGCCAAGTGTCGAGATAGTTTTGATGTGAACTTATGATCATTGTCAAAGAAGACAAAGTTTTTGTGTATCTTGTGGATTAGCTTGAAAGTCTTTCTAATTTTGGAGTCGCTCGAAGGTATCTGCTAAAGCTTAAAGAGGTAATTTTTGATTTAAATTTTAGCAAGCATATGTGTTTTAGCATGATTATATAAGTTCTAGCATAAATATATTGGTTGTCTATTAATTATGTAAGCAACATGATACTGTTATGCTTTCATTGTACATATAGTTTTCCAACAATTGGAATCATGAGTCACACTTATATTTTCTTATATAACATGATATATGAATGTATATGGTTTTGATATATACATGAATATGCAATTTTTGAACCCAACTTCGGTTAATGATAGAGATCAATTTTATTTAATATTGATTTTTGAAACCATTACATTTGTTTTACATCGTAGTGTATCACTCCAAATTTCCTACTTTTTTTCTCCTTTTTTCATTGGTTCTTAAGAGTATAATATTCCTAGCCACATTTGTTGTCAAAAATTAAGAATGACATCAAAATGACAAATGAAAAATAAGATATGTTGTTTTGCCTCCTTACTTTAATTATATTAGCATAAAACTTCACTTTGTCACATGAATATATTAACTTACATATATTATGTAATTTATATTAATAAATGGTTACCATTAGAAGTGTTTGTTTATTTGAAATTATTAAAAGTTGATGTGTCTGAGAGATATTGCCATATATGAATTGAGAATTACGATTAATAAATAAGATTTACGAAAATGATCTATTTATTTTAGACATTAGAAAATGCTCAAAGTATTACTTATATATTGTCATAAGTGAATATTGGTATTTAATTTATTTATAAGAATAAAGATTTATTTTCATATTATAGTAATGCTTGATTAAGTCATGATATGGCATATCTAGGTTTTTAATCAAAAGAGAAAGCATAATATCTTGAATTCATTGATGTATTAATCGAGAAGACGATTTGTTATATAAAGGTGTTGTATGTCTTATAAAAAACAAAGACATAAAATATGTCTTATGCCTATGAGATAATTATTACAATAGAGTGGAAATTCGAATCAAGTTATTTTAATTTGTAACAATGCCTGAAACGTTTGTTTTTCAAATTTTGTCATAGTTTAGGTGGTCATGAATTTTATGATATCTGATAAATGTGAAATTTGATGTTCCTTTGAAACTCATTTCGATGGGATTTAATTAGTTTTTGGATTACATTTTTTTTAATGTGAATATGATAAGATCATTCTTTATGCCAATTTTATGTTAAATTTTAAATATTGTTACACATGGTGATTTAACATGAATTGATATGTGATAATAATGGATGTCATGTTGTTTTATCTCCTAAAGATGCTTAAATTATTCGAATATGAATTTTAACCTACCTTTGAATTTTTTTATATTTAAATTAACCTGATATTTGTAAGTTCAATAAAAAAAACCTAGCGCGAAATACTTATAGCTATAAGGTTATGGTTTTCGAGGTCATTAAGATTGTTTTTAAGTTCTTTACTTTGATTTAGTATGAAAATAATCCTTTATATCATTTTTTATTCAATGTGGTACATGATTACATGTGATTATTTTACGTGAAATGATATGTTATAAGGATATAGATCTTATTATTTTTTCTATAAATCGTTTGAATCTGAATTTGATCATAACTTTTGGAGATAAATATTCATTTTGAATTCTAATTGATTTGAAATTCAAAATGTTCATGAAAAACGATCAAATTAAAAATGCTCATAGCTATGGAGTGATTTTCTAATTTGAATATGTTTGAATGGTGTTTTGGATATTTTGTTGTATCTAGAAATTTAATTTCAAAGAAAATTACTCCAATTTGATACAATGATGATAGAGATTGTTCTTTATAATTTTCATCATTAAATTTGGTGAAGTATTATACTCATATGTTGGCTTTAACCTTCCTCATTATAGGATGAAATGAATACAAGTCACTAGATTTAATCTCTAGTTTTGATAATCTGTAACACCGTGTATCTAAAGAAGACATGAAATTAACTTATCAAAAATTTGCAGGTGAAATAAACGATTTCCATCGACGGACTGTAGCCTTACCCACATCCCATGCTGCACATCCAGCGATTGTGACTGAAACTTCCCCAAGGCGTAACACAGAAAATTTGACTAAGTGTCGAACGATGGGCGGACCTACGGTTTGTATTCTATGTTCTTCGATCAACACCCCATTTACCCCTCTTTGACAAGGACCACTACTGATCAGTACGGTTCACAGATGGACCTATGGACTATAGGTGGAAATTAGCAGACAATTAGGGGGAAATTGCAGTAGGGTCAACTTGAAATGATGATATCTCTTAGCACAAAATGAATAAGGTGTCCCATGACCAATGATGATATATAATTGAATAAGCTTTCTATAGCCACTGATTTTGCTAAATCCATAACTCCGAGTAAAACAGTATGCCCGTTTTAGTAAAGTCCTGCCGAACAGACCCAACATAGACCCAAACGACGGGCTTTCCAACATGAATTAATTCAGGGTTCTTTTGGTATTTTCCTACTTCACGTTATTTTGACCCTAAATCATCAAAGTTTAGTCATTTTAAGCCTACAAACATAACTAAAACTTACCTAAGTCAAATCATTAATCAAAAACATAGAAAATTAGAAGCAAGAGAGGAGGAAAAAGTCAAGAACCCTAGTTCAAGAATGTAGCAAGTAACTATCAGTTCCAACCTCAAAATGTAAATATTTTTCCGTGAACTTCATCATCAGGTATGTGGGGTTTCACTAGTGGGTAACATTTACCCATTGGATCCCTAGTTTTCATTCAGATTCTTGATACCCATATCATGATTAGAACGAGGTTTTCTACAACATCATTAATTAATTAGATAAATGTCTTAAATCAGATTGTCATGTTATTATTAAGTTTATCGCATGAATTTCAGAACCCTGACTATGTATTCCTTTTGTTTTTGAATTGCACATGCTAGGTATGATATTTCAATTAGTTCATATATACTTGCCTCCTGTATAAACACATAATTACTAGATTTATTATTGCATTCTCAGTTTGCATGTTCAGTTTTGATCTATTCACTATTTACAAAAACTCAGTCATAATCAGTTAATACATAATGTATTGTGAGTAGCATTAATACAGAGTTGAACTAGGGTTCAGCGTGCCCAATAAACCCAAAACTACTAGCTAGTAGGTTGCAAGTCCCCTATGTGGGCATCAATTTAGTGATTACGCCAGTATTCCTTTATATCTCTAGCAGGGTATATTGTGTCCTCTCGATGGGGCGTACACATCAGACTCCACATTTAGCTCATGTTACTTTGTTATCGATTATTAATAGCTCTTATAGGTCAGTCAGATTCTATTGTATTGACCATTTATCACTATATCCAGTATTCAATTTCAGCATGTTATAAATTGGTCATTGCAGTCAGTCACCTCATTTTTCAAAATCTATATCATGTTAAGATTATGTAATTGCTTTTGTGCCTATTCATTTATGTATTATTTCAGTTTTATTATATTCTACATGCGCTGTACTTCAAGTAGTGACGCATACGTGGGCTACCTCTTCTCTTGATATAGGTTCAGGTTCTCAGCATCTAGATCAGGCTTAGACAATAATCCCATCTCCAGTTCAGCATATTTAGTGGTGAGTCCTCATTCTCCGAGGACAATCGTCATGAGTTAATTTCAGTATTTTAGTAATTTATTTTAAGTTTTTGCTAGACTTAGTTGGGGCTTTTCCTTGAATTTCTAATGAGTTGGAGGCTAATTTTCAGACATAGTTTATTTCAGCGTAGTATCGAGTTAATATTTCCTTCATATTAAACTCATTGTTTTCAAATATATTAGTTATAGAATATGGGTATCCCCGAACTTTTCAAATTAAATTATGATTTAGCTTCTGTATTTAGTTTATTATCTTTATAATGCTCATGATCATGCCAGTAGGTTTAACTTGGGATCACTTGTGGCCCTAGGTTTTGTGTCGGCGTCTCGGGTGTAGCTCGTGGCGTTACAAAACATGATATCATAGCTCTAGGCTTATGAGTACTAGGATGTCTGAAAATCCGCACTAAGTAGAGTCTTTTTCATGGGTATGAAGAGCACCACATCTAATGAGAGGGAGGCTACAAAGTGTTTTAGGAAAAACTTCACATTCTTGTTACTCTTATTGTTCGTAAGGTATGATCTTATTCCACTCTAACTTGACATTCTAATTTTTAAATCATGCCTCCTCGTAGAGCTAACTCTAGGAATGCGAATGCTAGGAATGCAAATGCAGCTCCTCCAGTCCTAGATCAGGGAGTCTCAAATATTGAGTTTAGAAATGCTTTACAAAATTTTGGTTTAGAGTATAACCAACCTGAACAGTTGGGTTCATGCTCCTGGGAATGCAAATGGTAGATCAGTAGCAGCAAGGGTCCGTGACTTTGTTAGGATAAATCCGCCTGAGTTCTTAGGATCGTAGACTAATGATGATCCTTAGAATTTCTTGGATTTGATCATGAAGATATTTGAGGTAATGCAAGTCACTAAGAATGATCGGGTTAAGTTTGCATCATACTAGTTGAAGGATGTTACTCATGTCTGGTATACTAAGTGGACGAAAATACGGGTACAAATGTCTCTCCTATTATTTGAGATGCTGTAGTGAGACTTTTCTGAACAGGTTTTACCCAATAGAGTTTAGAGAAGCAAAGGATCAGGAATTCATGAACTTAAGGCAGGGAAACATGACATTCCAAGAGTATGACCTCAAGTTTAACAAACTCTCCAGGTATGCTTCTCTTGTGGTTGCTCAATCTAGGGCTCCGATGAATAAGTTCTTGTATATAGTGTCAAATTTTGTGAAAACGGAGTACAGAAGTGATATGTTACTTGGAGATATAAACATAACTACGCTTATCACTCATACTCAGCAGGTTGAGGGTGATAAGATTAAGGAACATTCTAACAAGAATAAGAAGTCTAGGACTGGTAACTATGATTATTCTCAGCAAAAATTGGGTCGTCGAAATCGCTCCCAGAGCCATCAAAAGTTTTCAGCTCTAGCCCCTTCGTCTGCTAGTGTTTTATCCTCCAAGAACATGTATGAGAAAAAGGTTAGAGCACCAGGATTTAAGTCCTAGGGAAGTGTTTCACGCACCAAGATTTGCCCTATTTTTTCGAAGTGTGGTAAGAACCATGCGAGCGAGTTCCTCGCATCAAAGGAAGGATGCTTTAGGTGCGGTCAGTCAGGTCAGAGGCTGAGGGATTTGTACTTCTATATAGGGTCAAGGAGGTTGTACTGGTAAAGCTTAGTCTATAACTTCATCAGCACCAGCAAGTCGCCCGAGGTAACTCATCTGGTATACGTGGTGGCGGTCAGCGCAGAACATGCTGTATGCTTTTTCGAGTCGCCAAGATCGGGAAGGTTCTCTTGATGTAGTCACTGGTACGTTATGAGTTTTTGACCTCGATTTTTATGCATTGTTAGATCCAGGGGCTACTCTTTCCTTTTTAACTCCTTTGTAGGAGTCCAATTCATTATTAATCTAGAAACTCTCTCAAAACATTTCTTAGTCTCTACTCCAGTCGGTGACCCCGTTATAGCTAAACGGGTATACTGAAATTGCCCTGTCACTATCTTTCAGAAATTCACCTTAGTAGATCTTGTAGAGTTAGAAATGGTAGACTTCTATGTCATTCTAGGTATGGATTGGTTACATTCCTACTATGTCTTAGTCGATTATAGAACTGGGATTGTTCGTTTTCAGTTTCCAGATGAACCAATCTTAGAATGGAAGGGTAGTAGCTTAGCACCTATGGGTCGATTCATTTCTTACAATAAGGCCAGAAATATGATCTCTAAGGGTTATGTCTATCATCTAGTTCGGGTTAAGGATTCTAGCTTTGAAACCCCAATAGTTGAGTCAGTTCCAGTAGTATGTGGGTTTCCAGAAGTATTTCCAAAAGATCTTCCCGGAGTCCCTCCCGTAAGGGAAATCGACATTAGAATTGATATCCTTCCAGATACCCACCCTATTTCTATTCCTCCTTACAGAATGGGTCCAACAGAGCTTAAGGAATTGGAAGAGCAGCTGAAAGACCTTGTAGATAAGGGCTTCATCAGACCTAGTATTTCACAATGGGGTGCACTATTATTGTTCGTAAAAAAGAAAGATGGTTCTCTCATAATGTGTATCAACTATAGACAGTTGAACAAGGTCATAAACAATAATAAGTATCCCATACCCAAGAATGATGACTTGTTTGACCAAAACTTCAGGGTGCTAGTCATTTGTAAATGATAGACCTCAAATTGGGTTATCATCAACTTAGAGTTAGAAATAGTTACATTCCAAAGACAACCTTCAGCACTCGGTATGGTCATTATGATTTTATAGTTATGTCATTTGGACTAACCAGTGCTCCTGAAGCTTTCATGGATTTGATGAACAGAGTGTTCACATAGTACTTGAACTTGTCCATTATCGTCTTTATTGATGATATCCTCATTTACTCTAGGAATGAGGAAGAACATGTAAGTCATTTGAGAACTATTCTACAGACTCTCAAGGATCATCATTTATTCACTAAGTTTAGAAAATATTAGTTCTGGTTGCAATCCATTGCTTTCCTTAGTCTAATTGTATCTAGAGAATGGATCTGAGTTGATTCACATAAGATAGAAGTAGTGAAACAATGGCCCAAACATACGTATGCTATAGATATCAGAAGTTTCGTAGGTCTAGCAGGTTACTACAGAAGTTTCGTGGAAGGATTTTCATCCATAGCCTCATCATTGAATAGGTTAACTAAGAAGATGGTCAAGTTTCAATGGAAAGATGATTGTGACAAAAGTTTCACAGAATTGAAAACAAGATTGACGACGACTCCTGTCTTGACTCTACCAAAGGGTTCAAATGGTTATTTAATATATTGTGACGCATCCAAAGTTGGCCTAGGTTGTTTTTTTATGCAGCAAGATAAGGTTATATGATATGCTTCTAGAAAGTTTAAGGTGCATGAGAAGAACTATCCAACTCATAACCTCGAGCTTGCAGCAGTGGTGATTGCACTCAAGATATGGAGAGACTACTTTTATGGTGTTCATGTAGATGTGTTCTATGATCATAAGAGCCTTCAGATGTGTTCATCCAGAAAGAGTTGAATCTTCTCCAAATGAGATGTCTTGATTTCTTAATGATTATGACATGAGTGTGCATTATCATGCTGCAAAGACGAATGTAGTAGAAGATACTCTTAGAAGATTATCTATGGGTAGTGTAACCCATTTTGAGGAAGAAAAGAAAGATCTAGAGAAGGATGTTCACATGTTTGCTCGCTTAGGAGTCCGCCTTATGAGCATACCAGACAACGGTGTAACAGTTTATAATGGGGAATAATCTTCTTTGAAAGTGGAGGTTAAGGAGAAGCAAGACAGTGATCCAATCTTTCTTGAACCTAAGGGTGCAATTAACAATCAAAAAGTGGAGGTTTTATCCCAAGAGGAAGATGCTCCACTTTGTTACCAGGATAGATTGTGTATTCCTGATGTGGGTGAGTTGAGAAAGAATATCCTTGCAGAAGCCCATAACTCTAGGTATTCCATTCACCCAGGTGCCACAAAGATATACCATGATATGCGGGAAATCTATTGGACGAATGACATGAAGAGATATAGCAGATTTTGTCAGTAAGTGCCCCAATTGCAAGCGAGTGAAGGTAGAACATTAGAAACTAGATGGTATGTCTCAAGAAATCGATATTCCTACTTGGAAGTGGGAAGTGATCAATATGGATTTCATCACAGGGTTACCTCATGCACGTAGACAACATGACTTATTTGGGTGATAATTTATAGGATGACTAAGTCTTCTCCCTTTCAGCCCTCAAGACTTTAGATATAAGGTGACTATGCCAAGCTTTACATTAATGAAATTGTGAGGTTAAATTTAGTTCCATTGTCTATCATCTCAGATAGAGGTCCTTAGTTTACCTCTCGTTTCTAGAGGTCATTTCAGAAGGGTCTTGGTACGCAAGTCAACCTTAGCACAAAATTTCATCCACAGACGGATGGACAGGTAGAGCATACCATGCAGACCCTAGAGGATAAATTGAGAGATTGTGTGATCGATTTCAAGTGTAGTTGGGATGATCACCTTTATCTTATTAAGTTTGCCTACAACTATAACTACCAATTCAACATTCAAATGGCACCTTATGAGGATTTATATGGGCGTAGATGTAGACCTCCCGTTGGTTGGTTAGAAGTAGCTGAAATAGCTTTGAGATGAATCCCCCTCAAACCAAATTTTCACCCAGTCGGAGAAGAGCACTAGAGTTTAAGGTAGCCGAAAAGAAAGCAAAGCTAGCAAGGCATAAGCAATACACCAAAGAAGGTAGGGCCAAGAGACGAATCCCCCTCAAACCAAATTTGCATCAATGTACTCAAAGTTTAATGAATGCAAAAAATACCTTTTTGGCAGATCATGACATAGACAAAATGGTAGCAGCTAACATTGATGTTGAGGTTAGGGCAACTGATAACACTAGAACTTCGAGTAGTAGAACTTTAGGAGCCATTGCTTTATTTCGGGAAGAAACTTCGGGCATTCATACCCTGACAGATGAAGAACCTGCATAAACAAGACCATTTCTTCACTCGTTCTCTTTGCTTATGTTTTTGAAATTATCAATATTGTCATTATTTGCATTTAAGGACAAACACTTTTGTTTGTGGTGGCGTGAGGCCCGCCTTTTTCTGCTTGTTATGAATATTAATATGTTTTGTGCATATTGGGGTAGTATGTTTAAAATTGCTTTTATGGATTCTTTTAGATTATGACTCTCTTTTGGGGTCCTAATTTCAAAATATTTTTGACCTTCCCAAAAAAATTCACTTTTGAAAAATTTACCACCTCTTTTGTTGAAAGTGGTTGTTCTTGTACAAATTTAAGTTTCGCTTTTGATTTGAAAATTTCTCTCAATTGAACACACATGAATGTGCAACTACTAAAAGAAAGAATGAATTTACATAGACAATGTTTAAACTCTTTGCACCTCGTTGTAATTATCCAATTATTGAATTTATAATTATTGCAATGACCATTGCACACTTGCGAGAGTATGTTGTCTTGTTCGGCTTATGTGTCGATGCCTTGTATGATGAGCTTACTTTGACACTTGAATGAATTAACCTAGAATTTTCCTTGTTAGTTTGATTGATTTAGAAAGGGGTCCTCTTGACATGATCGGAGGCAACTTTCAAAGAGTATAATCCAATTTTTATATATATATATATATGTCTCTTTTGTGGTCTACCCCTGAGAGTGTGAAACTTTTTTGAACACCCTTTGAACCTTAGCTCTTCTATGGAAAAACATTGATGAAACCTAGATCTTATGTTATCCATTAACCTATAATCCTCCTGAGATGTGATATTAGTTAATAGCCAACATAGGCCAAAAGCCTATGTTGGGTGTTGGTAATAAGTGCATGAAAAGTCTTGCAACCCCATGGTATTGCAGACAAATAGAAACCCTCCAGATAAAGAAAAGTAAAAGTAAAAGGAAAAAAAGAAAAGAATGAAAAAAAAGAAGGTTGTAGAATAAAATCACAAAAATAAATCGGATTTCCATGAAATCTATGGAGAATAAAAAGATGACAGGGGCACTTGACTAAGCATTGATGAAGGAAGAAAGGGGATGTCTTGAGAAAAATCACATCTTATTGGAGAAAAATTCACTGAGCCTAAATGACAATACCTTTGCACTCAGGCCCATAAAAATCCTTAGAAAGACCTTTTTGATCACGAGTAAGCCAAATTGAAGGTCAACTGTAAAAAAAAGGGCAAACCTATGGGTGGAAACATGCGTTGGTGTTTCTCTTTGTGAGAGTGAGTGTTGCATTTGATTCCTGGTCTTAAATTGATTAATATATGCTTGTGAAAATGGAATCATTCTTTGTGTCAGGGCATTAATATACTTTCATTGAAGCTTGAACTAATATAAGTTACAAGTATTGCGAGCATGAGAATCTTTGGTAATGGTGTATCACAACTTGAATCTTTGAGTATAAAATTGATCTATTCATGAGTAATTCGAGTCTTGTTATGTATTTTTATGATTTAGTCTTATGTATCACTATTTGAGACATCCTATTTGAACTGCTGAACTTGAGTTTTTCTTGAGGACAAACAAAATATTATGTATTATGCATTAATGATTCTTAAAATTGGACATATTTAGGGATTTATTTTAATGTAAATAGATTCCTCCATTTCTCATTTTATATCAATATCTTATGAGAGCTCGTAAGTTTCAGGCATTTGAAGTTTTAGTGATAGGATGGACACTTCGAGTCAAAACAAAAAAAAGGGTGAAAAATATCTGAAGTTGAAGCTTGAGCATCACTAAGCTGCTTGTGATCTACTGAATATAGACTTTTTGCCTGTTTTTCCATCAACTAAAGCCTGAAGGAAGTGGGTTCAAAAGGCGATCAAAATGAGGAGTCGACATTTTGATGAATAACTATGTGAATTAGAGTTATTCTGCCAAATGATATAACATTCATGGAAGATCAAGGACAATCTCAAACGGCGACAAACTAGAAGAAGGGCGAATCACAAATTAACTCGGCGATTAACGACTAAATCCACCGAACGGATTGTCCAGCATACAATACGAAGTCTAGAAATACCAAAATCTTTATCATTTTTAAAATATCCAAACATTATTACTATTTTTCACTTTGAGAACTCTAGTTTTTATATTTTTATCTAATGTTTGGAGAGGTTTTTGTGGGACACTTGAAAAAACAGATTCTTCATCCTCTAATTGGAAGTGGGTCTTCTCCATTCTTCTTCCTTTGTTCATATTAAGGTTTAATATCTTATACCCATTTGATTTCTTTGTAATTTTAGTTGTATTTGATTATTGCTTGATGTGTGGCTAAAACCCCCTCATTTTTGGGGTATGATTTAGAAAACATGTGCTTACATTATTGTTAAGTCTTGCTTTATGATAGGATTAGATGTATTTTAATGGTGATTTCACCTAGTGGTTGTGGTTTAAGTTAATGTTTTTTTGTTGCAAATACAAAACAACCTATGTGTTTTTGTCTTTATCGAGAGAGAGAGGTTGCTAAAAAAAGACCACAAGATTGATATCCTAAGGAGTGAGGTGGAAAGAGGATCAGCCCAAGAGGGTGAGCCCTAGATTCATTTCAAATCACCTTTTATCAAAAGATCTGGTGTGGATAAGGCGTATGCTAGATAGATTAGGCGAGTGGATATCCGAGAGGAACCCAATTGATATGGGGAGAGTTACCCCAGAGGGAATTAACTTTTACCTAAAGCTTATCCTAGTTTCTATTGTTTTGCTAATTTTTATATCAAAAGCATCTAACCATCACACCCCAAGAACTTTCCCACACACTTTATTTTTCATTCAATTTTTGTTTTTCTACTACTTCTTACAAATACACCGTTTTTGATTTTTGACACTTCGGTGTCACTAGTTGCATTTACATTTTTTATTCAATAATTTCTTAAGCTATCACTATTTAGAACAAAACTCTAGTTAGCTGCTATTTTCACTACCGTTCCCTTGGGACATTCCCCCAACCCTTGATTTGGATACTATACTCTCTTTGATTTGTAGACACTCATACGGTAGGCTAGTGTTGTTGATCATGATAATCTAAAAAAAACATAAAGGTTCTTCTATATCATGTAGAAATTTTTTGACATCAAAAAAATGCTAGACGAAAATGCATCAGAAAACAAAATTTGGTAAATTTCATCCGATAAGAAATAAAGGAATACATGTAACATTTTTAAATGCATAGTTTAGTGTAAGTGGATGATTTTTAGGCTATATATTATTAATCATGTGTTTATACATAATGTTCTAAAAATTTTAAGATTAAACATCTAAGTGGGAGATTGTTATGGTATATACCATTTACCACACATTTAGATATAATACATCATAAAATTTGTGATGGTTACGAGTCTGACTGGGACATTGATTAGATATATATATATATATATATATATATTATTAACCATATTTTTATATATACTATTTTTTATAAAATAATTATTTATTAAGTTGTGATAAAAGTTTTAATAGATCACATATTTGTTTGTGATGCTTTTTTACTTATATAGTAGTTGATTTAGTATATAATGTTTTAGCTTAAACACATGATTAAATCATCAATAATTACAAGTAAAGATTTTTTTGTTCACAATCTATAATGGAAATTAGACATGTCATCGGTAGGATTATAGAATAGATTATATATAATTTGTCTTTATTATGGGAATGACATAGTTCCAACTAGTTTAAGTGCATTTTGTATGCATTAAATGAGACTGAGTAAAGATAGTTATTATAGAATGAATGAAAAAAAACATATTCTCTAAATTGTTAAATGTACTATATTTTTAATCTTCATATAACTATTATGATCTGTATACATTAATTGTAGTTTCAATTTATTAAAATGTGGGATTTTGAGATGAGAAAATATGTAAGATAAATTGAATGATAATAATACATTTCGTAAAATAATAAGTTAGTTGATGGAATCAATGTCTCGATATAGAGATTGTTGATATTCCTTTTTAGAAATTTATAAGTTCTCATTGTGTCAAATCTTTTAAGTTAATTTTTGAATATGACGCATGAAAAAAGTTGAGTGGTGCTCTAAAGAAAATTAATTAGTTAATTAAATTCAACCGTAATTTAATTTATTGGTTAGTATATGCAATCTTGACATGGAGAAGTATATAAGTGTTTGATGGAGAATTTATAAATATAAATATAGTGTAATTATTAATTTGAAGCAGAATTATTGATAACTTATTATGGTAAGAATATTTAAAATTGATTGTTTGGAATTATGTCATTAATAGGAAGTCTCTCTAGTTTATTATATATTTCCTACAGTATTCATATTTGATAGAACTTGGAATCCTATTTTATGTGAATAGGAAGAATAACATGAGTTTTTCTAGTTTTCAAGAATAACAAGGTTTTCTACTCATTTTTGGAGTAAGAGAAATCTCTAGAAATTGAGATTATCCTAAGCTAGAAAGTTAGTCAATTTTCTATTTGATACTTACCCATCCAAGTATTAAGAGAGTTCATATTTGAACTTGGGATCATTTAGAAGATTACCTTTTTGTCTATCTTGTAAATTCGCTTGAGAGTCTTCCTATTGGTGGATTTGCTTGCAAGTATAATTTGCTCAAGATTCAAGAAGTAATTTTTGAATGAAATTTTAGCAAGTTTATGTGTTGTAACATGATTATATATGGTCTAGCATAAACATATTAGTTGTTATTATTCATTTAAGGTATGCTTCCATCGTGCATATAGTTTTCCAACATAACATATATTATATTTTATGTTAGTTGCACTTGATTTTATACAAGTTCCAAGACCTATTATGTCATCTTGGTTTAAGGTTTTACTTGATAAGAACCAATATGTCTACACCTCTTTCATATGAAAACTTTTACCTATTAATTACTAGTTTGTCATGACCCAAATCCGGGCCGCGACTGGCACCCACACTTACCCTCCTATGTGAGCGAACCAACCAATCTAAACCTTAACATTTCAAGGTAATATCAACATAAAGTAATGCGGAAGACTTAAACTCATTAATAAAATCAATTCATTAACTTCTAAAATTCAACATCTATTATTCCCCAAAATCTGGAAGTCATCATCACAAGAAAATCTACGATCAAATGACTAAACTAAGAGTATTCCAAAAGCTAAAAATACATAAGAAGCTAGTCCATGCCGGAGGTTCAAGGCATCAAGACATGAAGGAGAAGATCCAGTCCAATCTAGAAGTGTTAGCTCACCCTGAAGATCCGGTGTGACGAAGACTGGCTTGAGTTACTGTTGAGTCGAAGATGACGGCACGTTTGCTGCACTCCACAAATAACAAGAAGAAAAACATAAAAGTAGGGATCAGTACAAAACACGGGTACTGAGTAGATATCATCGGCCAACTCAAAATAGGGAACAATATATATCAAATATTATCGTAAATCAACTATAAAACTCAACATGTAGCAACAACAAGTACTATAATCATCAATAAGTACCATCAAGTTCATCCATGAGGGATCAAGCCTCAACACCATACTCATTTGGGAATTAAGTTTATTAACTTGAGTATATTATCATCTTTCAAGATTTATTATCTTTCTTCCTCTTGTGTCGGTACGTGACACTCCGATCCCCTACAGCTATGTGCCGGTACGTGACACTCCGATCCCCTAATTCTACGTGTCGGTTTGTGACACCTGATCCCCTATATGTGTCGGTACGTGACACTCCGATCCCCTATATGTGTCGGTACGTGACACTCCGATCCCCTATATGTGTCGGTACGTGACACTCCAATCCCCTAATTCTACCTGTCGGAACGTGACACTCCGATCCATTAATACTATGTGTCGGAATGTGACACTCCGATCCACTAATACTATGTGTCGGAACGTGACACTCCGATCCACTAATACTATGTGTCGGAACGTGACACTCCGATCCACTAATACTATGTGTCGGAACGTGACACTCCGATCCACTAAAATCATTCTGTAAATCATCAAGCCTTCTCTATACCAAGGCATCATCAATCCCATTACTTTAATTCATCAAGCCTTCTTCTATACCAAGGCCTCATCATTAATAATGTATATTAAAGTTTCTTTTCAAGATTTGGGATTCAATATTTTCATCATGCTTATCTTATCACAATCACATAATCATATTCATGCAAACATACCATTAAGCATATAGTAGGGTTAACAATACTACCAATACATATCATTCACTATTAAGAGTTTACTTATGAAAGCATGAAACCATAACCTACCTCCACCGAAGAATTGAAATCAAGCAAGTTAATCCTCAAAGCTTGGTGTTTTCCTCTTCTTATCGATCGTTTCTCTCTCTCCCTTCTTGTTCTTTCTATTTTCTTATTCAAACCCTCTTTATTTTACCCTAATTAGTATATAATTAAGAATAAAAGACGGCAATAATACCCCACTAATTAACTTAGGGTTACCTCTTTTAACCCCCAAGAATTTGAGTTATTAATATAAACCCACGAACTTTATAATTAAGGCAAGAATAGTCAAAAACGTCCCTTAAAACTTAACCAGAAATCCGACTCCAACTGAGATTATGACAAGTGTGACGGTCCGTCGCGCCTGTGACGGTCTGTCCTGCTGTCCGTCGCATAGTTCAAAAACTTGATTTTGGGTGAATGGCCTATGACGGTCCGTCACACCTGTGACGGTCCGTCCTGCCACTCCGTTACGAAGTTCAGAGAGTCGATTTTCAGTACCCAATTTCAGATTTTCTAAGTGTTTTGAAACGAGACCCTGTGACAGTCCGTCGTGCCCATGACGGTCCGTCGTGGGGTCCGTTGCTTCTGCCAGTTTTTCCAGAATTGAAGTTTGTTGCTCAAAACGACTAAACAGGTCGTTACAATAGATACCAATTTACCCATCGTTCGTCCCCGAATGATCAAAAGAAGGAAAACAAGGGAGAAAAGGAGTACCTGAATCTGTAAACAGATGTGGGTATCTTTCTTGCATATCTGCCTCCTTCTCCCAAGTGGCTTCTTCAACCGGTCGATTCTTCCATTGCACCTTGATGGATGCAATCTCTCTTGACCTGAACTTGCGAACTTCTCTATCTAGAATAGCAACAGGCTCCTCCTCATAAGACAAGTTCTCATCAAGCAAAACTGAATCCCAACGGATAATGTAGTTTCCATCCCCATGCTATCTTTTCAACATCGACACATGGAATACCGGATGTACTCCGGACAGCCCTGGAGGCAAGGCTAACTCATAAGCCACCTCCCCTACTCGCTTAAGTACTTCAAATGGTCCAATGTACCTTGGACTTAGTTTACCCCTTTTACCAAACCGCATCACCCCTTTCATTGGTGAAACTTTCAACAAGACTTGTTCACCCTCCATGAACTCTAAGTCTCTAACCTTTCGATCTGCATATTCTTTTTGTCTACTTTGCGCCGCTAGAAGCTTTTCTTGAATAGACTTCACTTTCTCTATCGAATCCCTCAAAAGGTCAGTACCCCAAGGCCTAACCTCAAATGCATCAAACCAACCAATGGGAGACCTACATCTCCTACCATACAATGCTTCAAATAGAGCCATATCAATGCTTGAGTGATAGCTATTATTGTATGAAAACTCCGCTAACGGTAGGAAGCTATCCCAATGACCACCAAACTCTATCACACATGCATGAAGCATATCCTCCATGCAATCAAATGATTTCTGAGATATAGATCTTGACTAACTTCTCGGCATTGTAAGTCACCTTAACCGGAATAAAATGAGCAGACTTAGTTAACCTATCAACAATTACCCAAATAGAGTCAAACTTTCCCAATGTCTTGGGAAGACCAACCACAAAGTCCATTGCAATTCTCTCCCACTTCCATTCAGGAATGGGCATTCTCTGAAGTGTTCCTCCGAGCCTCTGGTGTTCATACTTTACTTGTTGACAGTTTGGACACTTGGCAATAAAGTCAACAATATCACGCTTCATTCTACTCCACCAAAAGTGTTGCTTTAGGTGACGATACATCTTGGTTGCACCCGGATGTATAGAATACCTTGAACTATGAGCCTCTGTCAGAATAGTGTTGATCAAATCATCGACGCGGGGTACGCATACCCTTCCCTTGATTCTCAAAACACCTTCCTCATCGATTTGTGCTTCCTTAGCCTCCCTTCGCAATACTTTATCTTGGATTCGCCTTAGTTTCTCATCATCAAACTGTTTTTCCCTTAATTTTGTCAAGAAAAGAAGATCTTGACTCCACACAAGCCAACAATCCTCCCTTCTCATTTACTTCTAATCTCATCAAGTCGTTAGCTAGAGTCTGAACCTCTCTAGCTAATGGGCGTCTAGAGGCTTGCAAGTGAGCTAGACTTCCCATGCTTCCCGCTTTTCTACTTAGAGCATCCGCTACAACATTCGCCTTTCTCGGATGATACAAGATAGTGATATCGTAGTCCTTTAGTAGCTCCATCCATCTCCGTTGCCTCAAGTTCAAATCCTTCTGAGTAAAGACATACTGAAGGCTACGATGATCCGTGTAGACTTCACACTTAACCCCATATAAATAGTGTCTCCATTGCTTTAATGCAAACACTACCGCAGCCAATTCCAAATCATGAGTTGGACAGTTACGTTCATGCACTTTTAATTGTCTTGAGGCATAAGCAATCACATTCTTCTCTTGCATTAGCACTGCACCCAAACCCTAATAGGATGCATCACAATAAACAATGAAGTTCTTACCCTCTACTTGCAAGGTAAGGATAGGTGCGGTAGTCAACAAAGTCTTGAGCTTCTGAAATCTTTCCTCACATTCGTCCGACCATACAAATGGAACATTCTGCTTAGTCAAGTTCATCAATTGGGAAGCAATAGAAGAGAATCCCTTGACAAATCGGCGGTAGTAGCTTGCTAACCCAACAAAGCTCCTTATTTCCGATACATTAGTAGGTCTTACCTTATTCTTCACTGTCTCAATCTTAGAAAGATCCACCATCACTCCATCCTTAGAAACCACGTGTCCATAGAAGGACACTGCATCTAGCCAAAATTCACTCTTAGAGAACTTGGCATAAAGCTTTTTCTCCCTCAACATTTCCAATACCATTCTCAAATGCTCTTCATGTTCCTTCTTGCTCTTTGAGTATACCAATATATCATCAATAAATACGATCACGAAGAGGTCCAAATATGGCTTAAAAATACCATTCATCAAGCTCATGAACGCAGCAGGGGCATTCGTAAGACCAAAAGACATCACTACAAATTCGTAATGCTTATACCTCGTTCGAAAAGCAGTCTTTGGCACATCCGTTGCCCGTATTTTCAACTGATGATAACCGAATCTCAAGTCAATCTTAGAGAAGACACAAGCACCTTGTAACTGATCGAACAAGTCATCAATGCGGGGAAGAGGATACTTGTTCTTTATGGTTACCTTGTTTAGTTGTCTATAGTCTATACACATTCGAAAACTCCCATCCTTCTTCTTTACAAACAAAACCGGAGCACCCCAAGGAGATGCACTTGGTCTAATAAAGCTTTGTTTAACAACTCTTGAAGTTGTGCCTTTAACTCTCTTAACTCTGCGGGAGCCATTCTATAAGGGGGTATAGAAATGGGGCGAGTACCCGGTTCAAGATCGATACAGAAGTCAATATCCCTATCTGGTGGCATACCAGGAAGATCTGCAGGGAACACATCCAGAAACTTACGGATTACTGAAACCGATTCAATCGAAGGCACTTGGGTAGTGTAATCCTTGAGATGTGCCAAGAAAGCTAAACACCCTTTACTAACCATTTTCTTAGCACGAAGAAAGGAGATGATACGCACCGGATTGGAAGTGTAGTCACCCTCCCACACTAACGAATCTGTCCCAGGCTTTGCTAACGTCACCGTTTTAGCATTACAATCCAAGATCGCAAATTGCGGAGAATGCCAAGTCATACCCAGAATTACATCAAAATCATCCATTTCTAAGATAACCAAATATACATAAGTGTTGCTCCCCACAAAGTTCACCAAACAAGACCTATATACCTTTTCAACTACCACAGACTCACCCACCGGAGTAGAAACACGAATAGGCATATCAAGAAATTCACAATGTAAATTTAGACCATTAGCAAATGAGGAAGATACATAAGAAAACGTTGATCCAGGATCAAACAATACAGAAGCCATGCAATCACAAACCAGAAGATTACCTGTGATGACAGCATCAGATGCCTCCGCTTCAGACCGCCCAGGGAAAGCGTAACAATGGGCCCTATCGTTTGTCTGTCCATTGCCCCTACCATGTTGTGATGTAGTGGCCCCAGTTTGCCCATTACCTCTGCCGTTTTGGTGACCACCATTACCTCGACCACCACGTCCTCCAGAATAACGGCCTCTACCATGACCACCTCTACCTCTAGCTATTGGGGGTCTATAACTTTGTCTGGGACAATTTTTCCTAATATGTCCAATCTCCCCACATCCATAATATTCTCTGGAGTCAATCATAGGCCCCTCGGAGAAGTGTTGACCGGTCTGAGGTGGTCCCCCAACTACAGTCTGTAGTGAAGACTGAATTGGTCGGACCGAGTAACTTCCCGAACCCTGTCCTTTAGTGTAAGAACCATTGAACTCAACTCCCTTTCGAAACCTTTTTGATGTCGATGTCGGGATGAAGTCGTCTGGCTTCACTCCTTCCACTTCTATCACAAAGTCTACCACCTCTTGGAAGGATTTTGCCGTTGCCGCTATCTGTAAGGCCGAAATCCGCAATTCTGACCTCAACCCCTTCACAAACTGGTGAATTCGCTCTTGTGGACTGAAACACAGTTGGGTGGCATATCTGGATAGTGCACGGAACTTAGCCTCATATGCATTGACCGACATCCTACCTTGCTCTAGGCTCAAGAACTCATCCCTTTTCCTATAACTCAAAGTTCGGGGGATATACTTCTCCATAAACAAGTTAGAGAATGAGGCCCTAGTCATAGGTGGTGCCTCCGTTGGTTGACACTCAATATGCGACCGCCACCACATTTTGGCGTTCCCTTGAAACTGATAAGTCACAAACTCCACACCAAACCGCTCTACTATACCCATCTTGTGTAGTAGCTCGTGACAGTCAACCAGAAAATCATAAGCATCCTCCGATTCAGCACCCTTGAAGACCGGAGGTTTCAATTTCAACAACATACTGAAAAGTTCATGCTGATCATTTGTTATTATAGGCCCAGTAGTCAGACGTGGAAACGTGCCTATTTCCAATGGAACATCCATGCGGGGAGCCATAGTAGCAGCATGTTGTACCTCCGGAGCCTGAGGTGGTGGTGCAGAAAACACTGGGGGTGTCTGGCCCTGATCAGATAACCCGCTAAGATAAGCCAGAACCTGATTGATCATCTCTGGGGTAGGTTGGGGTGACAATCCCTCATTCTGCACTTGTTCAGTTTCCCCATCCTCCCCTTCTCTTATTACTTCCTCAGTCGGTGGAGGAGTCACTGCCCTAGTATCAGATGGGCTAGGTGCTCGTCCTCTTCCCCTAGAGGACGTCCTCCCACGACCTCTACCACGGCCCCTTGCCGCTGTTCTTCCTCGAGCCATAGCCCCAGTGGCTGGCTCAGTTGTTTGTTGTCTGGCCGGTGTTGGTGTTGACGTGGTCGTTGCTCTAGTTCGAACCATCTGCGAAAGAGAGTGAAGATGGTCAGATACCAATTCGTATCGCCTAGATACCAATTGGACTCAAGTAGTAGCACGAAAGAAAGAATGAAAGAGTGAAATTTTCCTAAAGTCTTATAGCCTCTCAAAGAAAAGAAAAGGCGTCCCCCTACCGTTCCTTAAGACTCTACTAGACCTGTTCTTGTGTGATGAGACTAACGAACCTAATGCTCTGATACCAAGTTTGTCATGACCCAAATCCGGGCCGCGACTGGCACCCACACTTACCCTCCTATGTGAGCGAACCAACCAATCTAAACCTTAACATTTCAAGGTAATATCAACATAAAGTAATGCGGAAGACTTAAACTCATTAATAAAATCAATTCATTAACTTCTAAAATTCAACATCTATTATTCCCCAAAATCTGGAAGTCATCATCACAAGAACATCAACGATCAAATGACTAAACTAAGAGTATTCTAAAAGCTAAAAATACATAAGAAGCTAGTCCATGCCGGAGATTCAAGGCATCAAGACATGAAGGAGAAGATCTAGTCCAAGCTAGAAGCGTTAGCTCACCCTGAAGATCCGGTGTGACGAAGACTGGCTTGAGTTACTGTTGAGTCGAAGATGACGGCACGTTTGCTGCACTCCACAAATAACAAGAAGAAAAACATAAAAGTAGGGGTCAGTACAAAACACGGGTACTGAGTAGATATCATCGGCCAACTCAAAATAGGGAACAATATATATCAAATATTATCGTAAATCAACTATAAAACTCAACATGTAGCAATAACAAGTACTATAATCATCAATAAGTACCATCAAGTTCATCCATGAGGGCTCAAGCCTCAACACCATACTCATTTGGGAATTAAGTTTATTAAGTTGAGTATATTATCATCTTTCAAGATTCATTATCTTTCTTCCTCTAGTGTCGGTACGTGACACTCCGATCCCCTACTGCTATGTGTCGGTATGTGAAACTCCGATCCCCTAATTCTACGTGTCGGTTCGTGACACCCGATCCCCTATATGTGTCGGTACGTGACACTCCGATCCCCTATATGTGTCGGTACGTGACACTCTGATCCCCTATATGTGTCGGTACGTGACACTCCGATCCCATGATTCTACGTGTCGGAACGTGACACTTCGATCCACTAATACTATGTGTCAGAACGTGACACTTCGATCCACTAATACTATGTGTCGGAATATGACACTCCGATCCACTAATACTATGTGTCGGAATGTGACACTCCGATCCACTAATACTATGTGTCGGAACGTGACACTCCAATCCACTAATATCATTCTGTAAATCATCAAGCCTTCTCTATACCAAGGCATCATCAATCCCATTACTTTAATTCATCAAGCCTTCTTCTATACCAAGGCCTCATCATTAATAATGTATATTAAAGTTTCTTTTCAAGATTTGGGATTCAATATTTTCATCATGCTTATCTTATCACAATCACATAATCATATTCATGCACACATACCATTAAGCATATAGTAGGGTTTACAATACTACCAATACATATCATTCACTAGTAAGAGTTTACTTATGAAAGCATGAAACCATAACCTACCTCCACCGAAGAATTGAAATCAAGCAAGTTAATCCTCAAAGCTTGGTGTTTTCCTCTTCTTCTCGATCGTTTCTCTCTCTCCCTTCTTGTTCTTTCTATTTTCTTATTCAAACCCTCTTTCTTTTACCCTAATTAGTATATAATTAAGAATAAAAGACGGCAATAATACCCCACTAATTAACTTAGGGTTACCTCTTTTAACCCCCAAGAATTTGAGTTATTAATATAAACCCACGAACTTTATAATTAAGGCAAGAATAGTCAAAAACGTCCCTTAAAACTTAACCAGAAATCCGACTCCAACTGAGATTATGACAAGTGTGACGGTCCGTCGCGCCTGCGACGGTCCGTCCTGCTGTCCGTGGGTGAATGGCCTGTGACGGTCCGTCCTGCCACTCCGTTACGAAGTTCAGAGAGTCGATTTTCAGTACCCAATTTCAGATTTTCTAAGTGTTTTGAAACGAGACCCTGCGACGGTCCGTCGTGCCCATGACGGTCCGTCGTGGGGTCCGTCGCTTCTGCCAGTTTTTCCAGAATTGAAGTTTGTTGCTCAAAACGACTAAACAGGTCGTTACAGTTATATATTAGAACGAAGATTTTTGTTCATCCTATAAATGGCAAACATCCATCTGCTACATAGTAGTGTGGATATTCATCTGGAAAAAATAGGAAGGGGAAGATTAATTTTAATCAGTTACTCACAGTCAATGGTGTAATATCTACCATTGGACGTTATGTGTTTATTGAAATTTATTAGGTGCTTCAGCAAAAGTAGTCACATATGGTCACCTTGGTGATGGTGACTTACATCTTAACATAACAACTCCTCAGTATGATAATATACCTTCAAACTAGAATGAACTTTATAAAGTATAGTTGGATGGTGCGTAGGGATTATAGGTGGAATTTGCATAACTTCTAAGGCAGTCGAGGATAACAATTGGCTGAATAATATATTATCATAGAATATACAACATTTTGTCTATGGCCTGCATACATAGGCACCTTTTTACATAGACACACATGCCATATAACTTTGTAGATTATGTGCGTTGTTTGGTACCATGTCAGCAAAGAACAAATAAAATCATGCTAACTGTGTATCTTATTCCGTTCAGCAGTTTGTTGAAGCATCACGAACAAAAAATGCAAGCAAAACATAAACAATACCCACAAGAAACTATATATACTAAATTCACTGCTACGTAAATTACATTAAATAACCATGGGGAAATAAGTAGTGGTGTAGATGTAAGATTGGCGCAACATGCAGAGCAACCAACTAATCTGGTAAATTCTAGTGGTGATCATACTCCTGATGGATTAGAAGGCGTAAAATACTATTACTTAAAATAGACTTACAATAGAATTATTAATGATGTCTAGACAATGCTATGAGAAATTATAGCTAAGAGTACCAAGTTTACTCAAATGTTAGAATGCATTAATAAATGGAATGATTGAAGTCCAAACATGAACTTTTATTGGCCCACATCAATCAAAAGATATGATGCCACATGTTTGCAGACATACGAGATATATAAAGATTGATGCTTTTTCAACTGATTTATAGTTGATTAACTGGCCAATTGGAATTAAATAATACATTATTCAATAATTGGGCTAGACACTGTCATTCACAAAGTGCGGATAGTTTTCCTAATTATTCATAATATTAAAGCTATCTTCCCACCTTTCATTGTCAATGCCTTCAATTATCACATTCTTTGACAATCTTTCTAATGGAGAACCGCCAAAGCATATTTTTTTGTTAGATACATAGACATTGTTGTACTTTATAAAAAGAGATTATGTAGTCATAACATACATAATTTATTAGGGTGATGAGAAATTTCTCTATATTTTTGCATGATGTATATGAAAGGGTAAATGGTAGTATAATTTTTATATATGAAAAATTACGCAGAGTTGACGTTAGGGGATTCAATAGCTTCATTTCGATATAGAGGTACTATCCAATTTGAAATTAGTTCTATCAACGTTTTGTGGGGCCCATATCTTTGATGGAATGCTTGGATGGAAAGAGAGGGAGTCATAGTTCCAAAATTTTGGAGGCTACAATGTGTTTGCTAAGATTACTTTGATACGAGTGAGAGTTTGAGAGTGAGGTAAATGATTGGAGTGGTTATGATGTTTGTTTGTATTAAGAGTGTTGACTTTAGTGGATTACTTTGACAAGTAATTGAATTTTTTGTAAATCAATTATGTTTATGATTGTAATAAGCAGTAGTCTGGTTGGTTGTGGGTGACTAATTATCAAGGAAATAGAGTCAGATAAATGGAAATGCTTGATATGAGCACTATTAAATGAGTATCTTATGTTATTTGACCTAGGTTGACTATACTCTTATGTAACCACCTTCTTCATCATGGATATTATTTGGAGTAAATTCCATACATATGCCATGCGGGATTTAACATTCATTGACGAATCCCTAGCTAGTGGTGGATAAGAAATACCGATCTTGTGATTGTCCTTGTAGGGTGACAACTTTGGGGATCTTCGTTAATTCAATCATGGCAGATATGGTGTTGTTTGGGTTATTTGAAGTGTACTAGTAATTGTAAACATGCAGATTTGATTATGGCTACCTATAAAAGAACTACTATGAATAGTTACAGTTGTACGATATACTTAGTATTCATGTCATCGCTGAGGTCACATTCCGGCTATGTGTGATTGGATGTGGGGACCATTAGGTCTAGTATGTAGTTCTTAAAGGTTGTATACAATAACTTGTAATCTAGCATTTTTATAGTTTTTCTAGATGTTTTATATGCTTTGGTATATATTTTGCTAGGTGGTTACTTAATGATTTCCTTCTTTGGGTTAGATAAGTTTGATTCTCCCTTGAAAGGTAACCGATGTCTAAATATAATATTTTTATAGCTTAGGATTATGGAAATATAATTTTGACAGGATAGAATCTTGATAATGTTTTTGATGGTTGATGATATACAAGTTTGTGGTGGTTCGTTCAAATTCCCTTCTAGTTGTAGTTTGTATTGATTCAACATATTATTATTGTTATATGAGAAAAGATTCATCATGGAGATTATGTTATGGTATAGAGGTTTCATATCATATTGGGTACGTAGGTTAGTCTATGGCTAAATAATCACTCCGCTTCATAGATTTTTAAAATAATTTATTCGAAAGCTCAGTTTTTAGTAGTTGATTTTGATGAATTGTCCTAAGGAGAGGCTCTCTTTGAAATATGAACATGGATTCTAGAAAATCATACCTCGGGCTATTTGTAATGTCGATTATTCTTCCTTATTCTTTCTTATGTTTGAGGGAAAACATGGTTTTTAGTTGTGGATAATGTAATTATCCAAAAAGTTTGTTTTAGTGAATTATTGATTAATTGTTAATGTAGTATCATAATTTGTATTGACACATGGGTTTGATGAATATTATGTGAATTGTTGAATAATAAGAAATTAAAAGGATGTATCATTTTGAGGGACATATCGTACGCCACAAAGTATATAATATTTCAAATGATGTGTCGCACACTGCGATAGATTCCAATATCAAAGGATGGGTCACACACAGTGAAAAATTTCATTATCACGGGTTGTGTTGCACGCCGCGATAGATATATGAAATAATATGTCCCCTATAGATCCCAAACTGAGCGGCAACGAGTGTGTATCGTTATATAAGACATCCATCACTATACTTAACATTGCATTTCATTGCATCTCACATCTTTGTCATTAGTGAACTTGATATTGTGTGTTATTGATCTTGTGATTGCTTTTTTGTGAAACTTGTGATTGATGAATATTGAGTTTGTTATTGAGGATATGTAATTGTTACAATGCTGTTGTTGAGGAGTGAGCTATGTAAGTTTTCAATCGTTAGGTTAGGCTAGTTTTGAAGAGGTTGTGGCTATGGTGGTTTGGTTTGGATGTAAAGAGTATCTGTATTCTATTCCCTTAGCTTCTGTTTAGAAGTTCACTTGCTGAATACTGTGTGGTTTGTTACTTAGCCATCGTTCCTAAATTTTTTATGTTATGAGCTCAGATCTTCGTGATACTTTCTTTTCTCTACATTTGCTAGTCTTTTAAAAAATATTTTTGATGTAGTTGTTTGCCATCTCAACGAAACTTCTTACTCGTAAATATGATCTTATACTATTATAGATACAATGTCATTTGATGCCTGTATATTTCATTTGAATTAATTGTAATATGTTAGAGGTTTGTACACCTAACTATCTTTTTTTAGGGTGTTATTTTTGGTTGATTATGACTTCCATATTAGATGGTCTTAGTCCCTTTTTTCTTGTTTTGCTTACGCATTCCCCATAATAGTTCGATTTTAGGCTGATGTCTTAGTCGGATAAGACGAGAGCCTTCACATCAATTTTTGGGTCATGAAAAAAATTATTAGAGCTCCAGGTTCATAAGTCTTATATTTATATAAGCCAAGTCTAAGTAAAGTCTCTAATATTTGTATGGAAACGATTGTACTTATCTTCAAGAGGCTATACTGAGATTTAAGACAAATCTTCACTTTTTGAATCTCTATTTTTTCCTTGGGCCAATTTGATTATTATCGCATCATTCTGTTCAATCTCATTGTTAAAGTGATGAATTTTGTGTGGTTTTCCATGTGAGATGTTGGTGTATCCCATATGGCTTGGAGGTTAGACCTAATACTAAGGTGAAAACGATACACTTATGAAACGGATGTGTAGTCGAATATGAAAAGTTAAGTAATTTGATTTGATTGAGTTAACTGATGGATTGATGATGCATTTTGGGGATATTCGAATGCTGAGGTTGAACAATCATTTGAGGGATTTTATAAATATGTTTCTACTTTTTTTAGTTACCCAAACAAAGGGAATAGTACTTGTGTGGTGTAGTTCATATCTTGATTAGGTCAATAACTGGAAGTGGAATGATCAAAATAATGGATAGATAATAAACAGTGTCACTTTGGAAACTACAGTTAACAAAGTTGTATAAGTATGGGTTGGTTAGTGTATGATAAGAATTATGTTACATCAACCGAGGTCAGAATATCTATTATAATTTTATAAATTTAGTATCTATCAAAATGGGTCATGATACGACTATTATAATGGTGTCGATGGTTACTTGGTTAGACTAATAGATTTTCTTACTTTTGTCAGCAACCCGATATCTTAATGAGTGAATATCCCTTTGAGTTAGAGACCAAACAAAGTTGATAATGTTTTGCAACTATTTAATGGGTAGAAATGTTGTGGGTTATTTCAGTACAAGCTTTTACATAGGTATGAGGTCTTCTAGTGGTGGATCTTACGAAAATTCACAATATGGTAATAGTGGTATGTATAAATGAATATTTCAATTGTCAAGTGGGAATGCTAACTACTTAAGCAGTTATCGATTGTATCACATATTTGTATAATGCGATTTGATGTTACATAATGAAAAACAACAATCTTGTTACTACGCACACTTGGATTAGTTTATAAAGAAGATTTTTGTGCTGGTTTTTTTTAAATGATATTAGTGTTGTTAGGTTGTGATGTTTATTATGAGGATTCTCAATGAGGACTTGTGATTTCATCGTAATCTATATGATATTGGATCGATAACGAAATAACAAGCCTATGGGTAAAGAAAGTTCTAGAAAGTAAATTTCAGCGAAGGCAATTGAGATTTTCATAAGAAAGTGTATATAAGATTGGGTTAGTTCTTTTCATTTGATTGGGATAGAGAGGTTTGAGGTGTCCTGTCAATGATAAGGTTGACTTCGCTTTGCAATGGAAAGGGCTATTGAGTATGATGGTAATAAAATTCTATGATTGAGAAGCAACTATATAATAAGGATTGTATGTTGAACAAAATTTTGTATGGTAATAATAACTTGGTAGTATCTAATGTTGTGGCTTTGCACTTGTTGGTGATTAATGTGGTTGTCTTAAAAGTCATGACAGATGTTTGGACCCCACTTAAATAAAATTTAAAGTAGATCGAGTCATAATGAAGAAAATAGAGGGATGTAGTGTAGCCTTCAGAAAGAGGTGAGACCAAGAATATTTTATCTTATTGCAAGTGCTTAAAAGGTATATCGAATAATGTATTTCAATGAAGGAGGAGTAATTGTGATGAATGTGGATGAATCGTTACTACTTTCTAAAGTAAAAGAAACAAGACAAAGATCCTCTTCTTCTTGATTTGAAAGAAAATTTTCAAAATAAAAAAATGAGGGATTTTGAACAAAGGGGTGATGGTGTATTGAGGTATCAAGTTAGATGGTGTATGACAAGGGTGGATCATATTCACGAGAGGATCATGGGAAAGTTCATTTTTCCAGATATTCTATCCAGTCCGGGTTACAAAAAATGTATTGTGGTTTGAAAAAAGTCTTTAGTGGAGTAGTATGAAGAAGGGCATTACATAGTTTGTTACATAGTGACTAAATTGTCATCAAGTTTAGGTAGAGAAACAGTGCCTCAGTGGTATGGCTAGTAAAATAGAGATTCGAGAATGTGAGTGGGATATAATTAATATGGACTTTATTACTGGTTTACCGAGTTTTTGTAGATAACATGATTCAATTTGGGTGATTGTAGATCGAATGACTAAATAAGCCCACTTTTTTTCAAGTAAGGACCACCTATTCAACAGAAGCATTATGACATCTTATATATTCAACTGGTAGTTAGACTTCATAGATTTCCAGTGTCAATTATTTCAAATAAAGGTAACGATTCTGGATGTCTTTCCAGAAGGTTTGGGTTCAAAAGTTATTTTAAGTACTAATTTTCATGCTCAGATAGATGGTTAAGCAGAGCAAACAATTAAAACATTAGAAGATATGTTGAGGGGTTGAAGGATTGATTTCAAAGGTCATTAGGATGATCACTTACCTCTTATAGAGTATGGCTACAATAATAGTTATCACTCTAGTATCCAAATGGTTCTGTATGAGGATCTTTATCAGAGAAGGTCCAAATCTCTTATAGGATGGTTTGAGGTTGGTGAGATGGGCCGATAGGACCAAAGTTAGTTCATCATGCTATGCAGAAAGTTAAGATTATTCAAGAGGGAATGAAAACAGCGTAGAGTTGTTAGAAGTCGTATAAATATGTTAGCAAAAGAGACTTAGAGTTTGATGTAGATTTTTGGGTTTATTTGAAGGTTTCATCCATAAAGGTTGTTATGAGATTTGGTAAGAAGATAAAGATTTGTCCCCGATATATTTTGCCTTCCAGAATATCCAAGGGGATTGATAATGTGGATAGAGTTGATGTTAGCGCAAGAGTTAGCAATGGTCCATACATTATTTCACATTTCTATGTTGAAGAAGTGTATGGGAGATTTATCACGTATCATACCTACTGAAGATACTTCTATTAAGAATATCTTATCTTATATTATAATGAGATCCCTTTTGAGATTTTAGATTGCCATGTTTGAGAGTTGAGGACCAAGGAAGTCGTATCAGTCAATGTTCTTTGGAGGAATTAATTTGTTGAGGAAGCTACTTGGGAAGATGAGGAGGACATGAAGAAGAGATACCCACATCTTTTTGAGCTTGGAGAAATTCCTAATTAAGGGAATAATCCTTTACATGGCATATACTTTAAGTTGACATGTTGTGTTATATATTGCTTGTTGGGTGTTTGAGATGAATATTAGATGTTAAATTATTAGGATACTTAGAGTGATCCCCATTAGAGTACTAATGTTCCCGAGGGAAGATATTTTCACATACGACTTTAGAAAGAACTAGAATTACAATCAACTAATATTTGAAAGAGTAAATTTGGAAATTTTGGCATGTAATGCTAAGTATAAGTTTTGGGTCAATTTCACACAATCCGTGTAAGAACATGATGATTTATATAGACTATAAAATTTGAAATGCACTTTCTAACGCAAGCAAGTTTTTTAAATTTTGAGCTTGTATGAGGGAGATATGTCTGTTTGAAGTTGGGCTCTCCAAATAAGGAAAAGTTACCCGGATTTAAGAGAAATATTTGGGTCTTTTACTTACCCAATCAAGTTATATAGTTTTTAGTAGTTAATTATGGTTTTAATCTTTTTTGGTTGAGCTAACACAATTGAAACTAACACCTATTGTTTTGAGATTAGTTCAAGTAGAGAATAAAAGGAGAAAAGTTAAAGCATTTAAAGATATTTCTTGCAAAATTAAAGGTCGTTTCGCCAAGGGTTGATCCGTAAAGACGTTGAGTTATCATAGTGTTGGATTCTTTAACCAATGGGACAATATGTTAATTTCAACGTAATTTTTGTCCTAAAAGTTTAAGGTTTGATGTCCTTGAATAAACTTCTTGAAATTGCTTTTGTTCTTAAATTAGGATGTGATTGATGAATTCTTACGATGATCGTATCAATTTTATAAGTTGTTTTAGATTAGATTGTTGGGTACATGTGTTGGATAATCGAATCTAAAGAGAAATTTTGAAAAAAGAATTGAATCTAATCGAATTAACGTCAAAAAATTTGAAGATAACTCTAACTGGTAAGGGGAAGGGGTGGCACGACGCTCGTTTGATACGCAAGTAGGGCTGGTGCATCACGCCATCTGTACGCAAAAACAGAGCTCTTAACTTTAGGGTTGCTAGGTTCACTTTCCCCCACCCGTTTTTTGTCGTTAGACCTTTTGAGTCCTTCTAAAATGTACCAAACATCAACTCTACTCTAACTACTCTAAATGACTTCGAAACATATAAAAATCTTCCACACACATAAATCATGACCTTGAATCTATAAATTCACATTCAAGATAGATCTAAGATTCAAGTCTTTAGATTTCCTCGAGTCTTTTCAAAATATATGTTACATTTGTTTTAAACTTATTTTAAAACATGAGCATTGAGTTAAGTAAGAGTAAAAGTGAAGTTCACTTTCATAAAAATGACATATTGGAACTATGTATTCCCAAAGAGTAAAGGTTTTCACATTGAATATGAGAGGAAACACCACTTTCCAAAAGATTTTTCATGAACACCACTTTGAAGAGATATACTTTTGAGTAATCTCAAACCATAGAAAGAGTTATGTTTTTAAATATATGTGCTGAGTATATTTTTAGGAGTAGTATTGTTGAGATAACACAGGTCTCCATAAACCATATAGACAATATGGGTAGAAACGGTAATAATTTAAAGATAATTCCTTAATGATTTGAAGGTAGTTTAATGGATCCACTTAGTTGATGCATTCTATAACCTAGAAAGGTATAGGATAGTTCTGGTAGCATGAGCGAGTTGTTGTATCCTCACATAGCTTATAGTGACGGATGTTGGTTAGAGAATCTCCAAAACTGAGTTTGTTAATACGTTTTTGTATACAACTTAAACATTATTTTATTTTCCAATACTTCGAGATGTTATCTACCATCTTAAATGCATTACATAAATTTCAACTTTATTTTTGTTTATTTCTAAAATGAATTGAATATCCATGAGTGGAGTAGATATAAGGTAAGTGTTTCTTTAAAATTCAAGTTCAACCTTGTGTCTTATTTAGATATCCCCACACATGCTCGTACATTAATGTACTGACTTCATTTGGCATGCATAATTTTATGATACATATATAGGTAACCAGCATCAATATCGAACTTCTCATTGATCATGTTGAGATTCAGAGTCTTTGGCGAGTCTCCTTGCTCTGAAGGATCCCTATCTTCGCTTTATCATTTCAGCTTTGTTTTGAGGCGTTTTCCCAAATCCATCGTGGTATTAGAGGTTTCATAGATAGTTAGACATTATTATATCATTAGTCTTGATAAGTTGTTATGCGATAAGCCATAAGCTGCTTCATTGGTCAATTGAATAATTCCTTTATAACATTCTAAGATTATTTCATGAGTTTATCTTTTTTGAGTAAAGTGTTTCACTGATTAGTAAGTACAGAGAAGGGTTATCTTCATTCCAACAATGGTTCTCGAGTGTCGGTTGCGCCCAAGGTATAGGCTTGGGTGTGACACATGTAGTTGCCCCATGATGAGAAATATCGTCCCAAAATGATTAGGAACTCAATACTGAACACTTAGAACTCGAAGATACTACTCCTCTCAAAGATACTCAATTGATAGAGTTCAAGCTGAACTTATCTCTATTAACGACTCGACTCAAGAGTAAAATATAGAACTCATGTATACGACTCTTCTTATTCTCCTACTTACTTCCTTAAATTCAGTTTAAAAATAAAGTGTTGGCTTTGAAAATCTTCTCATGATTTATAACTCAAAATAGGGTTCATACTAAATTAGGGAAAATGCATTGATTCCCCCTCAAACTTGTTTCATAAATTTAGTTACACGCTTAAACTATATTGACAATTTATTACACACCTCTACTATTTAAAAATGAATTTATGAAGCTCCTAAAGCTGACATGGGAAAATAATAATAATTATTAAAGCTTATGCGTGATAGATATTTATTAAACAAAAAAAAATTAAAAATTAAAATATTTCTTAGAATCCCCCCCTACATCTCTTCTTCTTCACACCCCGCCCCATCTTTTTCACACCTCATTAAGCTTAAAATAGGCCAATAACAAGAAATAAGCAAGAAACAAATTGGTTCAAATAGGACTAGAATTTTGGAGGTTTCTATTGTTGGAAATTCGATGGACATTTTTGAGTTAATTGAGCGATCGATTGAAATTGGGAAGAAAATTATTTTTTCTATTATCTAGATATTTTTAGAAAACTTCATGTAGAAGATGGAAAATAACAAAGTCTGTATGCCCAAATCTCACAAATATTTTCAACTACAAGCCACAACAATTTATAACGGAATTCATTTTACATGACCAATCAATGGTAGAAACTTAAGCAACCTTCTTTGTGGGTACATTTTTTAATGAAATAATTTCTCAACTCTAGATTTAGAGCAATAAAGTAAAAGTTAAGTAATTAAATGAAGAAAGTAAAAAATGAAAAAACATAAAATATAATTTATGACCTGTCGCTTCTGTGGCACTGATGTGATAGCGAGCGAAATACACCACCTACTCTGAGAGTGGCGTTGCACATATATTGTGGTATGAAATTCACTTTTAAGTAGTTGAGGTGTACGATAAATTTTTATGATAGTTGAAGTGTGTGACATTTTGGTACAAGTTTAAGGGGGAAATCATGCCTTTTCCCTACTGAATTATCGACGTGAATATATCAACTCAACGATCTCAATAAAAAATATATAAAGTCAATAATTAGGAATAGAATTTTTTAAAAGAACAATGATCTCAAGAACTAAAGTCAACTTATTTCAAGGATACTCAAATGTAGGGGTAGAATCCTAGATTTTCCTTTTATTGATTTGAAAGAAGATATAGGGCGTGAGGATGAAAAAGTCCAACACAATGATGACCTTAAATAAGAATTTGATTCAATGCCTCGAAACCCTATATTGAAGGTAAAAGATCAAGAAAACCTTTCTTGAGATTCATAAATTAATTTCTCGAAAACTCTATTTCCAAGAGTTATTATCATCATTAGTTATTCATAATTGTATGGAGGAATTTAGGTTGAAAATAATTGAATTATTGGAGAAATTCATACTTTGAAGAAGAATCTTTAAAAAGATTGAAATAATTTCAATGGAGTCTGTCACTTTGATTCTTTCCTTAGGGTTGGAGAGAGAAGAGAATGATGGATTAAAAGATTAAATTCCCATTGTTTTGAAACTTTTATTATTGAATAAATTCTTTTAGGGTTTTCTTGTAGGTAAAAAAACAAAAATGACTATTTGAAGGTTTTTCCATCGGTTAATTCGTAGCAGCAGTGTATCAAGTTACTAAAATGGTCATAGCTTTTTTACTCATAAATTGGATGGAGACAACACTGTTGTCATTCGAAAGTAGATCCAAATACCTTTAATTTGACACCTTATGTGCCACAGTGATCTTATATTCTAAGAGATAAAGTTGTTTGAGGTTGACTCAAGTAGAATCTTACATCAAAACTTGATTGATGAGGAAACGTCAAGACACTTATCGAGAACTCATCAAGAAATTATGTTGATCAATATTAATTGGATTGATTCATAAAAATAAACTCATGATTGGCGGGAGGGTAAACAAACCCAATACAATGGATGCTAACATGCCTAAAAGAACTAGGTTCTTGACGAAATCTTTAATTTCGTGAATGAACGCTTGAAACTTTGAACTTGTTCTCATCTTAAATCTTTTCTGTAAAACCCCAAATGATTGTTGGGGATGAATCAAACTTATTCTAATCAATTTTTACCTTTAATTGGGTGAAATTCGCGTTTATAATAAGTGGGGGTAAGTAAAATACTAAAATACACTTCCTATTTTTGGATAATTTTCCTTAAGTGGACAGTCTGACTTCAAAAGGGAATATGCCTCTCATATGAGCTCGAAAATTTGAAAGGTTGGTGTCTTTGGAAAGAGGGCTCACATATTTGATATCTTATTAGTCTCCTAAAGCATCTTGTACCAAAAGTTATCTCCATTAAATCAAGCTAGAAATTAAAAGAACTAACGAATAATTTGAATGAGTTCTCTTTAATTCTTTTTGGAACTCAAGGTCCTATATCTAGTGACCTGACCTTTATACTTAAGAAATTTTATATTTCGTGGTAAAATCCTACTCAAAATGAAGGTTGGTTAAAGTATTAGTTCTAAAACTTTTCGGGGTGCTACAATATCTCCCCTTTGGGATCATTCGTGCTTGAATACGACTGGATGGGGTATGGAACGGGGTTACTCTTATCATCTCTATCATACCAACTAAAATATTCCCACATTACGATACGAAACCATATAAGGGCTATTATTTAGCTATTTCTCATTGTAAAACCTCATTCTCTTCTTCTTCCTCATTATAGCCTTAGTAAGAATTATTACACAATCATTATCATGATAGGATCATTAACCCTCTCTTTTGAAAATTACTTTGTTACTTAAACGACCTCTGAAAAGATTATTTTGCATTCTTTTTCGAGCTCATTACTATCTTATTCTCAACACTTGACTTTACTTCCTATCTTATCATCTCCCCTTAGGTTGAAAGCTGACGCTTGAAGGCTATGGACCTATTCTAACATGTCTAACCAGTCTACAACCTATTCTACTCTAACAATCGAGAGAATGTTATCTCGTGACTACCAAAGTCTTGTTAAGCAGGTATATAGACTCCTTTCTAAGGTATTTTAATTAACATCATGTCATTCCTTACCCTCTCGGTACACCTTGTAATGCTTTTTTTACTAGTGTGACTTAACCACACTTGATTAACCTTGTCGTGAGGTTTAGGGAATCTTACTTATACCACTCATATTTACTGCAGCAAATCATTTCAATTCCTTACCTTCTCTATGACAAGTCTTATAGATCAAATCTCGACACTAACATCATCACCCTTATGTTTTCGTTTTATCAAGTAACTCATCTCAAATTCAACTTAATGTTTATTACTAGAATTAAATACCAATCTCATAAATCGCTTACTATACTAACTTAAAACTACAAGATACAATTCAGAAACACTCATCAACTAGGAAATTATGAAAACTGGTTAATCCTTTACCTCTTATTCTGCATACTCACAAATTACCATCATATTTGACTTCACAACTTGAGTAATACTTCCTCTCTTACTGCACATTATCTCTGAAATATTTCTATCATCCTCTAACTACAATGGGGTTTACCCCTTCAGAATTCAGAAGCCTCACTTGCATATGCATCTCAGGAATACTCTACTAGATTATTCAACAGATGAATTCAGTCTTCTCTAACACGATGGCACATTGACAACAACTATATTCTGGTTTAAAAAAATATACTCAATCTCATCATGACTAATAACTATTCCTCTTCCCTCTATCTATAACTCTCTATAACATTATTATTCATTATTTTACTATTTAAGGAATATCGTCATTTATAACTGATTGGGTGTACAATTATTGTCACAAAATCTACCCCATAACTGTCCCATTTCCTTAGATTACTAAAACCCTGCATATGTTACTCTAATTCTAGGCACTTTCACTCTACTTCTTATAATCTCGTAACTCATAATATATTTTAGGGTGAAAATACTACCCAAGCTTTAAACATACCATCCTCTTAAACATCTCATCTGAATAAGGTTTAGGGAAGAGTGTACAACTCACTTTTAGCTCAAACACACGATTCATATGAACATAAGTGAATTCCTCTAGCACTTAACACTTAACTCACTCATGGGTTTCTCTAAAGCTCATCTTGAGTCTCATGACTTCCTCAAGACTTTGCTAAGAGCAACTCATCGATAAAGGATTGACTTTTCTTTTTAACCACCTCTAGTATAACGGGTACTCGAATGAATCTGAGAACTGCATGAGTATGTATAAATCTCTATGACATAGATATATGGCACGATTAGGAGTATAAAATAAGTGAGATAGTTTCTAGATGTTGTAGACTCCTGATTATTGTTGAGGCATATTTCACACCAATTACGAGGACTCTACAAACACGACTTCATAGAAACACTAGACTCTTGAAATCATTGCTATGATACATAATTATTCATGACCCGAGCCTACACCCTGGATGTGATCAGCATTCGAGAGTTGTTGTTGGTCTCCAAGAGAACCTACTTCATGGTTGACTACAAGGGGATGACTAACTCAAACATACGAAAGAAAAAGGATCACCAAAGCTATCTAAAATAACACATGACCTTAATGAAGCGTCAATTCATGATCCTGAATACATGTATCTCCATCATGGAATGATGCAAACCAGATGGCTCAGTACATAGAATGTATGAGCATTTAAGTGGAATTTTATAACATAACATAGGTTTCAATTTTGATAAAAAGGAAATATAATTACCTCTTATACACTCACTCAACAAAAGTAAACTGAATAATTAGGTACTCAACTCAAAGATGTAATACTAAAATCAAAGGTACTCAACTCAAGATACTCAATGCTAAACAAATGATAAAAGATGCAATATACGAAAAACTTTTAAAATAATAAATAATAACTCCATTGTATTAAAGAATACAATAATAACTCAATTTTTATATGAATATACGATATAACTCTGTGGGATATTCTCGAACCAAAAAGAATTACTATGAGCTATAAATGATACATCGTCATGCACACGCTGTAAGAACTTGAAATCTCTATGATCAAGAATTATGATATATGGAAGAATTTGAGTTGGAAATAATGAAATTCTTGGACAAATACTTACCTTGAAGGAGAATCTTTAATAAGATTGAAAGAATTGGGAATGAAGTCTTCTACTTTGATTTTTCCTTAAGGTTTAGCCTTAAGGTTTGGGAGAGAAGGGAATGATGGATTAAACAATGAAAATCTGAATTTTTTGAGCCTTATATTGTTCAAAAAATTCTTTTAGGTCTATCTTTGGGGTAAAAAGAAAAAAAAATACCATTTTTGATGTTCTCTTGTCGGCTTATTCATCATTGTATTAGTTACATAAGTGGTCATAACTTTTTACTCAAAAATTAGATTTATGTGAAATTTATAGTGTTAGAAAGTAGATACAGATACCTTGAATTTGATAGGTTATGAGTAGAATACCTCTTTATATGTTATTATATATGGTCATTTTAATATTACACAAGTAGAATCTTACATCAAAACTTAATTGTACGACCTGAGACGCGTACTTGACCCCAGAGGGCTCTTCTACATGCTTCATACCATAAGTCATCAGATAGGTAACTAAAATAGTGTAGAATTAATACTTTTTTATTCAAAAACAATATATTCAAAACATTTCGAAAAGCAAGCGGAAGTCTAAGTCTCACACGACCATCATAGACCCAATCTAAAAAAATAATAGGGATACTACCCTTTACAAATAAAAAAGATACTAAATGTATATTATATTAAAATGAACATATAATTTTTTTCTCTTCGAATCCATGAGGACATACCAAGTGTTGGACGAATAGGAATCCAAGCCTTCAACTAGAGAATCTACTTAGTTACCAAAACCTACACTTGTAGTAAGAACATGAAGAAATATGGGTTAGCAAACATAAAAAAAAATACCAAGTATGATTACCATGCAAAAACATGCGTTAAAGGGGAAGTTTTTTTCAAAGTCACGCATAAGTAATTTTAGTGAACTTCATGAACTTTTAACAGTAGAGGCATAATATAAGGTACAACCAACATGCAAGTCTCATTTTTAACATTTGAACATAATCACATGTATAAACCTTTACCTCTGTCTTTACCTTTAACTTGAGCCTCCACTTCAAGTAATCCTGAAGATATACCTTGTGCAATGTGTGGATAGGGTCTCACACAATCATCCACATCAAGGTACCGCCTTAAAATCACCAATTTATACTAACCATTCATATTTTCCACCTTTACTCAATAAAATATTAACAGGCATACACATCATCACATTAATGACAAATTATAAGACAACTCTAAGTCATACTTGTGTGATGTGTAAATTGAATTCCATACTACTAGTCAAACTAACTACTCCCTTGAAGTCACCATAGACAAGACACATTTATATAAAATAAGACATGACAAAAAGTAACTCATAATATAACCAAGTATATCATCCATTTTTACATTAACTACAAGTCAACATTCTTCATTATCTCTCATTACATCAAGAACACTTCAATTCATTATAACATTATATCATATTCTCATTAAGGTCATTATAACAGTCTATTCATTTCATTAGCATTATTTTGAACACAACATGACCTCTCTAAAATGACAACTTGTGCAATGCATTGATGGCGTCCCATTCCACCACCCATACTAAGTAGTACATCCTTAAGAAGACATAGTTCATTATATTATTTTTGAGGATAATCCTAACTAACATAGACCATATGAGTAATACATGAAATCCCACCATCACCCTCACCTGATAGGGGATCCCCACTTGCCTAAGGTAGAGTCATTCTTTCTAGATTAAGTGGATCCACTAGCTATAGACCTATGTGGGCACACAGTTTTAAGATAAGAAGGTTGCTACATGATATCCCACCTTAACTCATGGGTTGACATACACCTTACGAGACTTCTACTAGATATCCAGCCTCGACTCATGGATGAGTATCCATATCATTCAATATCCACTCCGTACTTATCATTATTTCCCATGGAGTATTTAAATATTCATTACGTCCTTTTATTATTATGGAATAAGAGATTGCTTCTAGATACATCGCCTCAACTCATAGAGGAGTATACATAAACCCAACATTCATTCACTAATTTGAAGCTCAGAAATGAAAATTGAGATTGTGGCTAGACACTTTACCAACTCCCAAATGAGAATTCGTCTGAAATCACACATTCATTCATTTGGAAGCGATACACAGATTCTTACTAGGCACTCTGCCTCATCTTATGGATGAGCATCCATCTCCATTCCCACATTCATGAATTCATTCATTCGTTTATGGGGAAGAGATATAGAGATTGCTACTAGACAGTTCGCCCCAACTTACAGATGATTATACACCTTAACTCTCAGTTTTATTCATTTATTAGAGCTCAACTAAGAATAACCTTTCGGCAGACTCAACATTCATTAATACTAGTATAGAACTTCATTCATTATTCTTTTACAAGTGTCTGTATGCGGGAAGTGCCTTTCAATTAATCATCATTTTCATTCACGTTTGTTAATCAAGAATAAGACTCCAATCATAACGCCTCATATGTCATAATGTCACGACCCAAAAATGGGTGTGATGGCACTCGTCTAATCCCGCCAAGACAAGCCAGCCTAAAATCTAAAATCAAACAAAATGGGGAAGTAAATGGCAATCCAACAACAATTTCTATTATGAAACCAAGTCATATTAATTCAATCCCCAAAACCAGGTTGTCACGTGCACAAGCCTCTAAAGTATTACAATTGGATCAAATGAAAATATAAGTCTCATATGATATTGTTTCTAGAGTAGAACAAAATCATAAACAAGAGTAAGGAGGGATTTTGAGATGACCAACAACTACCTCACAAAATCTCCAGGAAGCCTTGGAAAAGAAGAGGATATATCATAAAAGTCCGGGCTAGTAACCTACAAAAAATTTTAGAAGCAAGGGGTGAGTACCAAACCACACGGTACTCAGTAAGTAAACCTCTAAACACAAGCTAAGGAGATGAAATACGGGTATTCCTACGACCCCCAATCGAACCTCCACAACTACAACCTGCATAAACATCAGCCCAACCTAACAGCTCACAGTTTACATATAACGTAACTAAACAAAAACATTTAGACAAATTACATATCCTACACAACAACACATTAACAAATTACATCTCCTCAATAACAAGCTCAGTATTCAACAGTCACAAGTTCCGCAAAAAGGCAATTACTAGATCAGCAAAATACAATATCAAGTTCACTAATGATAAGTATGTGCAATGTAATGGAATGCAATGTCAAGTATAATAATGCATGTCTGAACTAGTGATACACAAACGCTGTCTCTTAGTCCGGGACCCATGGGGGACATATCTGTCCATGCATCTGTCGCGGCGCACGACACGAACCTCGATAATAGTAACCATCGCAGCGCGCGATACGTCCCTTGAAATATAGTATACATCACGACGTGCGATACGTCCCTCGAAATGGTACATCCTCTTAAGTACCCATTCTTTCTCAATGCACATAACACTTGTCACAACTAATGCCTCAGAATAATGCAGATTACAAATTCACACAAATAATGAGTAGATGACCATTTTCATAACATCGCACAATTAACAACCACACAAACATGAAGTTACATCAACAATGATTCAACAAGCCTTCAACCCTTTCTCAACACAACACACATAAACAATTAATCATATTGCCTTTTGTTATCCCCATTTTTTTCATCTTTAGAATTAATCAATGTGGACAAGTTAACCCATCACCAATCCCGTTAGTCCCAAATATATACCACAAGGAAATACACACATTTCATGCAATTAACAAGAGTTTAGAAATCTACTTGTCTCAAATAGTCGAACAATCACTTTGGGACTCGAGTTTTACCCTATCATTGGGCTCCAAATCAATACAATCTATCCAAACAAATTACCACTATTAGTTTTCAACACTAACAACACCCATGTTACTTTAGGTATAACCTAGATCCAAAACTATTCCCAAATCTCTAATCATGTTATTAAATCTAGATGTCAATTAGCATATCAAACACTTTTAATTCCTCTATATTTTAAGCCTAGGGTTAAGTCTCAATTTCTCCTATATTATAAATCTAAGGATACTCACAAAATACAATACCCCTATAATTATCTATCTCATATGTCAAAAATATAATTTATAATGTGATAATTATGGAAAAACAAAAATATGAAAATTGTCAAAACTGGTTCGCTAATTTCTGAATCAACTATAACCATTAAATCGTTATTCCTAGTAGTCTCCATTTGCCTATCATTAGCCAATCATCATCGTTCCTCAATTTCAAAATTTATTTATCCATATATATCAATTTTCCAATTTTTCTTATCCCACAATAAAGTAATGCTAACAATTATTATAATTGCATAAATGCATTTGGCCGTGATGATTATTGGATTGCACGAAATTCAATTTTAATCCATTATAACTCATAAATATACAAAGGACTAATCAAGTTTGCAATTTACCACCTTCTTACACTTTTTTTCACTCATTATTATAATGATAATAAAATAATTAAAACTACATTTGACCTCAATACACATTTTCAATTCAATAATTAATAAATTTATGAAAGTTACCTTATCGTGAAGTGCACAGGATGGTTTTCATGCCGGTTGCCGCTATACACAAGTAATTCTTCTTTGTTTTTCCCTTAAGTTATGAAAAAAAATACTCTCTACACTATTAATTTATTTTCCTATAAGGATTAAGTAGTATATGATACTATCTTTTATTTAAATATAAATTTAACCCATAACTATTAACTAAAATAAGTTATTATATAATTATCCATCATTTAATTTACTCTAGTTCCATGAACATTTAAAAAATTTAAAAATAACCTACAAGGTTATTACAATATCCACCACTAAAATAATGTTCGTCCTCGAACATAAATTGGAGAAGAAGGGACATAGACGTTACAAAAAACTTAAGCTATGACCTACCAATAAGTTGTTCATCTCTCCACGTAAGTTCCTTATTTAGACCATTCCATCAAGATCAACTATCAAGGCTTTAACTTTCTAATCAACTTTTTAAAGATTTATAAATCAAAAGTGATTATCAAGTTAAAGACTAACCCATAAACTCAACCTAAAGTGATATCTGTTAGACCATGATACAACCATCAAGATGACTATTTTATCGCACAACCAAGATAACATTTTGAATTGATATTGATTACAATAAAAAAATGACTTTAACGAACCACCACACACTCATATTGCACAAACCATCATAGATCTTATAAAGATTTTTTTTCGCAACATTATATTTCCACAAACTGAAGTTATAAAAATTTGATCATTAGACATTAAGTACTTATCAAGGGAGAATTCAAGCTTATCTAACCCAAAGAAGATCATGTAAACACCCAACAAGCGATACACTTCAAAATGTAGAACCTCTAACAATCCTTTTAGACAATTATAACTCTTCATAGCTCGTGTATAAGTTCTCATAAGCAAGGTTGTGCATGTAGAACTACTTGTATACTTCAATTATCCCAAGAAAACTCCACATATGTCATACCTAAAGTAATTAAATCTGTCCAATTATCTTTTCCTACCAAAAGGACGTCACATGATCGGTTCACCCGATCCACCACTAGGATGCACCCATAGAAGTGAAAATATGCATGGTCATAGACAACAAATCACACTCCAAATCATATCCAACATGAAGTAGTTGGTCTCATAAGAATATATAGAACCAAAGTCGAATAACATTAGATACTCCTTCCATTGTTCCTATATAAATAAAATCCCATTCATCTGATTCTATCCCTTAATTTTTAATTTTTTTTAACCACCCAAATCAACCAATCTGATCTCCATTAAAACTTTTAGACATATTCAATTTATCAAACTCTACATACTATCATAGTACGGTAACAAAAAGAGACAATTCTTAATACTAACAAAACAATCTAACCATATTGATCATTTCTTCACTCTCAACTCGCTATTAATATCAATGTCTTCTTACAAAACACATTGTCGTCTCTAAAAATTTTAAAATAAGACACCTTCTCTTTTTATGTAGTCATTTCATGACAGATGCAGGTCTCACACAAATCTGAGTGTACTATCCATTGAGATCAAACTATTGAATTACATCAAATATCAATTGTACAAAATCTTTTACCAATTAAGTTTCAACTACCATTAGAATCATCATGTACCTTATGTAATAATTTAGAGAAATTCTTGGTCACCTCATCAATTTTATATACTATGAGCACCATAACACTTCTATTTACAACTAAATATGTATGTAATAATTCATAACACTCTGTATAGTCCCATCAACAAAGTAGTTTCAATTCCCTTAAATTTCTCATTTACCATGTAGAATGGTAGGTCAACACCGTTGAACATTCATAAGTTACCTATCATATTTTGAGTAATCTAGCTCGACATATTCACAATCTTTCACACATCATTACTTTTCACCCAAACTAAAAATCCATTTTATAAAAATCATTGATAGAACCTTAATAAGTCTATATTAAACCAGTTCACATTCATAGTAATAGAACTTATTTATGAAAATTCATACAATCTTCATTTCAAACCAAAAATCTTTAGAAGAGGTCTTATTCCTTTACATCTCTTAAATACTTTTTATAATGAAAAATTTTAAATATCTTAAACTCTTTAATACACCAAAATTTTATTACTTTCGCTGACTCACTTAATAATTGACCAATAATCCATAAAATTAAACCTTATACTCTAAATCAAAATCTTATGTCAGACCCTCCCTTAGATTCTTTACAATCAAAAGGAATCAACTTTACGACTTAAATCATGCACAAGTCCTTCCAAATTCTCAATACCCAATACATATCATTTCTTACCTTACTGATTCATACCTTGATAAAACACATTACTACAAACCCAAACTCACAATGAAAAACTTGAATTTTGAAACTAACTATGTAACACAATTCGTTTATGTATCAACATTAGCTTATAACTTGAAGTTTCTTTTTATCAATTCACGTATTTTAGCTTATCATTGATCGTCTCTCCATCAGTCTTATCATATCTTTTGCTAAAAATTCAATCCGTACTAATTACCAAACTGAAAATCATAAAAAAAATTTAATCACACTCTAGTTGAACATCTAAATACTCATTTCTCAAGTTTTATCCATTATATTTTTAACCAATATGATAAATCCGTAAAACTATCACAATAATCTAGGCAAGATAGATGAAATCACATGTCTCTTAATCCAATTATACAGTTTTTCTAAAGATACATCCAATTTGGCCCTTACAATTACTTCATGTTCTCGCCTCCTTTTGAAGGCTAAACTATATCCTACTAATTCATTCCATTTATGACTCCAACTCCTTCAATTCTATTCAAGGAGTGTTTCAACACCTCCTATAACATTCTATGCCGCAAAGTTAATCATCAAATAGTAGCAAACCACAACCTTAGGTACTCACAAGTCTTTCTTGCATATAAAAAATTGTTTAACCATCAATTCTTACTATATAGTTCCATCTCAATCACAATCTGTCATGTACTCTTATCACCATCATGCTCAGTTACCTCTTGTCATTACACAAAGTTAACCTTATTATCAACATAACACCTCGAACCCCACTATATCAACCAAAATAAAAGATCTAACCCGATCTTATATTCATTTCCCCCCATGAAATCTTCAATTAACTTCACACAAATATACTCTTTGGGACTTTCTTTACCCTAAACATCTCATTTGGGGTATCTATCCATTTCCTTGGATCTTAATATGAAATCATTGGACCTCATTTAGAACCCTCGAGAAACACTTCTTAACTTAACACATTTATATCATATTCACAATCCACCACTAAAATCTCTCTTATACACACTGCTTAATCTCAAATATTTGCAATAACAATCTAGGTTATTTCTCAAATGTGAATGCAACATCGAATCTCATTATACGAGCATATGATACAATTGCTAACTCTTTAACTAGTAAGTATTCACACTTTACAATAAATATATCTGTTTCAATAAACCACTAATATCACACCGTAAGAAAAATATAAGATCCAGCACTAGAACATATCATATCTTCCGAGAAGATTATATCAGAATAGGTCACACATTTCTACCCATCAAATAAAGGTAAAATACTACCAAATTAGTTTCGTATCTAGCCCAAGGTATATGCATTCTTTCATAGGGCAGGTTAATATCGAAAGTATCCCACTGCATAACTCTAACCATTTAAACATTGATACTATTATAGTAAAAATTCTAAAATTAATTGGTGCATCATTATTCTCATCAACTCCTAAGAAACCCATTCATGTTATGGTAACTTTACTAATTGTTGTTTCGAAAGTTACATGTACACTATCCAATTATCTCTTTAATCATTTCACTTTCAATTGTTAACCACTCTTATTATCGTACATACCACACAAGTACTATTCATTATACTAGGATAACTAAACATACACAACCATTTAAAACTATTGAACATTCTAAATCTAGCCACACATATGTTCCATAAATATATCACCACACCTAAGTACCAGATCTAGCATCCCAATCATACACGACACCAACTACTAACATGAGAAACTATGCATGAGTCACCACATATTGAGAAGGAATGGAATGAAGCGATAAGAATAAAATCAGATCAAGTACGCAAGATAGAATTTAAAAAAGTGAAGATTTTTCCTAAAAGTCACTACAGCTTCTCGAAGATAAGTACAGACGTCTCCGTACAGATCCTCGAGACTCTACTTAGACTCGACTTGTATACACGTGAGACCTATGAACCTGACTCTGATACAATTTTGTGACAACCCAAAAATAGGTGTGATGGAACTCGTGTTATCCCGCCAAGACAAGGCAGCCTAAAACCCAAAATATAACAAAATGCGGAAGTAAATGACAATCCAACAACAATTTATATTATGAAACCAATTCATATTAATTCAATCCCCAAAAACGAGGTTGTCACGTGCACAAGCCTCTAAAGTATTACAATTGGATCAAAAGAAAATATAAGTCTCATATGATATTGTTTCTAGAGTAGAACAAAATCATAAACAAGAGTAAGGAGGGATGTTGAGATGGCCAACAACTACCTCACAAAATCTCTAGGAAGCCTCGGAAAAGACGATAATATATCATAAAAGTCCGGGCTAGTAACCTACAAAAAATTGTAGAAGCAAGGGGTGAGTACCAAACCACACGGTACTCAGCAAGTAAACCTCTAAGCACAAGCTAAGGGGACGAAATACGGGTATTCTTACCACCCCAACCGAACCTCCACAACTACAACCTGCATAAATATCAGCCAACCTAACAGCTCACAGTTTACATAAAACGTAACTAAACAAAAACATTTAGACAAAGTATATATCCTCGATAACAACACTTTAACAAATTATATATCCTCAATAACAAGCTCAGTATTCAACAATCAGAAGTTCCGCAAAAAGGAAATTACTAGATCAGCAAAACACAATATCAAGTTCACTAATGATAAGTATGTGCAATGTAATGGAAGGCAATGTCAAGTATAATGATGCATGTCTGACCTAGTGATACACACCCGCTGTCTCTCAGTTCGGGACCCATGCAGGACATATCTGTCCATGCATCTGTAGCGGCGCACGACACGAACCTCGATAATAGTAACCATCACGGCGCGTGATACGTCTCTCGAAATATAGTATACATCACGGCCCACGATACGTCCCTTGAATGGTACATCCTCGTAAGTACCCATTCTTTCTCAATGCATATAACACTTGGCACAACCAATGCCTCAGAATAATGTAGATGACAAGTTCACACAAATAATGAGGAGATGACAATTTTCATAACATTGCACAATTCGCAACCACACAAATATGAAGTTACATCAACAATGATTCAATAAGCCTTCAACCCTTTCTCAACACAACACACATAAATAATTAATCACATTGCCTTTTGTTATCCCCATTTTTTCATCATTAGAATTAATCAATGTGGACAAGTTAACCCATCACCAATCCCGTTATTCCCAAATATATACAACAAGGAAATACACGCATTTCATGCAATTAACAAGAGTTTAGAAATCTACTTGCTTAAAATAGTCGGACAATCACTTTGGGACTCGACTCTTACCCTTTCATTGGGCTCCAAATCAATACAATCTATCCAAACAAATTACCACAATAAGTTTTAATAACTAACAATACCCAGGTTACTATAGGTATAACCTAGATCCAAAACTCATCCCAAATCTGTAATCATGTTATTAAATCTTGATGTCAATTAGCATATCAAACACTTTTAATTCCTCAAAATTTTAAGCCTAGGGTTAAGTCCCAATTTCTCCTGTATTATAAATCTAAGGATACTCACAAAATACAATACCCCTATAATTATCTATCTCATATGTGAAAAATATAATTTATAATGTGATAATTATGGAAAAACAAATATATGAAAATTGTCAAAGCTGGTTCGCTAATTTCTGAATCAACTATAATCATTAAATTATTATTCGTAGTACTCTCCATTTGCCTATCATTAGCCAATCATCATCGTTCCTCAATTTCGAAATTTCTTTATACATATATACCAATTTTCCAATTTTTCTTATCCCACATTAAAGTAATACTAACAATTATTATAATGTCATAAATGCATTTGGCCATGATGATCACTAGATTGCACGAAATTCAATTATAATCCATTATAACTCATAAATATACAAAGGACTAATCAAGTTATCAATTTACCACCTTCTTACTCTTTTTTTTCACTCATTATTATAATGATAATAAAATAATTAAAACTACATTTGACCTCAATACACATTTTCAATTGCATAATTAATAAATTTATGAAAGTTACGTGATCGTGAAGTGCACAGGATGGTTTTCATGCCGGTGGACGCTATACGCAGGTAATTCTTCTTTTTTTCCCTTAAGTTATGAACAAAAATACTCTCTACCCTAATAATTTATTTTCCTATAAGGGTTAAGTAGTATATGATACTATTTTTTTTAAAAAAAATATAAATTTAACCCATAATTATTAACTAAAATTAGTTATTAAATAATTAACCGTCATTTAATTTACCCTAGTTCCATGAATATTTAATTTTTTTAAAAATAACCTACCGGGCTATTACACATATCTGGATCAATCACAAATATATGTCAATACTACATTATTAAAAAATAAACCTTAGCCCATATATCTCTGATGCTACAGGAAATATGATAACTAACATATTTCCATACAGATTCCACCATCCACATAAGAAATTCAACATGAACTCATTCTTAACTTCCCTTTCTAGGTCATGTTCTGCATATCATCAATACATCAATAATTCACCACAATAAGATAAATATAATGACATGAAATCATAAACTAATTTCATATAAACATATTCTATTCATGATACTTCCATAATTAACCTATTCCCAATCAATTTAAAAAATTAAGAAGTTTAGGCAAAGGCATGGTTCTTGAATGAGTTCAACGAAAATTCTTCATTAAATAATCAATCAAACCACCATTCATCATTACATTGACTTTGAAAATGTTTTACAAGTAAATCCAATCTTAGATTAGAAAGTAGGATTTTGATCATTAAAAGGCTTTGAAATCTATTTTGACTTGACTCCTTGAATGAAAGATAAATCAATGATGAATTATCACCATACTTACAATTGAAAATCCCAGGAAATTGAATAAGAAACACCTTTAAATTTCCTAACCCTGGCTTGAATATGACTTGATATCCAATGGAGTTCTATAGAGAATATATTTTGAAAGGGAGAGTTTTGATTTGAGAGATGAAGTATAATATGTTCAAGTCATTAGTTTAGGGTCTAATAAATATTTATAGGAGGTTATTCTACTAAATTAAAGTCCCTCCTAACCCCTAAGTTTGTTACTAACTAAAAAACTAACCCCCAACTAAACTAAAAACTACCAAAATAGTTCCCATCTAAGGCTAGCTTTCCACGAATCGTAGATCAATCTACTGGTTGTGGTTTTTTTTGTTGTTCGGCACTGTGGCTTTAAATGCTGCAGGCTACAAGAAAATTGAAGTATGGAACAACGAGGTCCATTCACGTACTGTGGTATGGTCTCCTGGGTGTGGTTTTCCACCGTAGATCACCACCAATGAGATCAAACCATATTGTACTAGCAGCTTTGGGAACCATTTTGGTGTCCTCCTAAAGGACCCCTCTAATGATATTTGGGGATTCGTACCAAGACATTTATCTCCTAAATATGATGTTATAAGTATAGGATTCACTTGTACAACGTTTCAGCCTCATACAACACTATTAACTTCGATGACAAGGCCTTAGAACATACTAGCTCAACTGACTAGTTTCTTGACGTTATAGTTGTTTCTTGTCGTTTGACCTCAATTCTCTTTAAACTAAACTTAAAAATTCATTTATCATCATATCATCAAGTTCTCAAATTCAAACGCAAATGTGAGGCTCTAGTTCTTCTTATATTATTTTAGGGTCGTTACATTATCCCCCACTTCGGAACATTCATCCTCAAATGACACTTAACAGACATTAAGGGTAACGACTCAAGACTAGCATCCTACAATCAAGCATGCAACATCATTATAAATGCATAAACAGAGGAGGGAACATCAACTCCACATCAACAAGTTAAAACACAACAAGAATGTATGAACTACATTGACAAACACATTATGCACAATAACTTCAACATTTATCATTTTATTGGAGGAACTTCCTTCTTCATATCACATCATGCTCAGTATAACATCATTAGGCAAAATATGCGATTCGTTCAACAACAAATTTATATTTTCTCAACAAGTCAACTCATTAAACTTTTAGGCAACTCATCATAGATGCATATCAACACGGGGAACGATTTATGAAAACACATCTTTCTCATTAAATAAGAATTCAACGAAAACATGTATAACATCAAGAATACATAGAAAACTTATTTAAAACACATGAAATTAATACATGAAAAGAACTACAAGGAACTGTAGGTTTCAAGCTTGAATAGGAAGAGAAGGAAAAGACAAGGATAATCTCATGACCTTACTCTTTAACCTACTATCCCCTATTTAAGAGAAAACCCAAATAAGGCAACATAAATTAACATAGGTCCTTCAACACAACCGAAGCCCGAGTAAACAAAAGTAAGCAGCTAGACATCCACCACTACAGTCCTATAATTTATAACCTTTATCGACTACAACCAATCTACGGAAGGCATATTCACTATTTATTAGGAACAACTAACTTACCAAAGCTTTCAAACTAGGAAGATTTTCATGAAACAACTCTTTCTCCCATAACCTTACCAACACCACTTAACATCTCATACTTATTAAGCTCACGATACCCCTCATAAGGGGAGGATTCAAGTTAGCCTAAACTATTAACATAAAGAACACTCATCAACCTTGATAGCTAACCAGATTATCCATTTCTTGAAACAATCCTATACTAACTCTTTCAAAGTATCCCCTCCTTCAATTCTAAGGCCAGACAAGACATCACCACCGCTTCACACTCATCACACAAGATGTTTATAACCAAAAGTGAAATACACTTAAACATTTCTTTAAAGGATTCTATTCACACAACAACTCTAGGCATCACTTAAACACCATTATTCCTCCAATCTATTCAACAAACCTCAAAAATCAACCATGACCTTCTATAAAAAATACACATAACCATAAAGAAACACATATAACTCAAAGGATTTTATTGAAGTATCACAACTATTACCAAGTCTCATCACCACAAAATCATCCCCACTTACATTTTCTGTCCCTCGATTCTTGAAGTATTATCTCTTCGAGTAGTCACATCAGAAGACCACAAAACAAGGAATAAAAGAGAGATCTTATGGAGTCAAGACCTATGGAACGACACATTAGTAATGAAGAAAGTGAAACTACTAACATCCTATAGCCTCTTGCTCATATATGTGTCATGACTCACACCGATGAGCAAAACTCTACTAGATGTGGTATGTCAGACACCAATTTAAGAACCATTCCCGAAACCTTATGCTCTAATACATGGTTTGTGACGACATGAGAGCACTCCCAAGTCCTAACACGACGTACCTAACCGCTAAAGGGTCTTGTACAAGACTCTTTGCATTCATTCATCACATAAGAAAAATAGTGCGAATTAAAACTTTTTATCCAAAAACATATATTTAAAACATTTCGAAAAGAAAGCTGAAGTCTAGGTCTCACGTTACCATTATACACCCAATCTAAAAACCTAATAGGACACAACCCTTTACAGGAAAAAAAGGTAACTAAATATCTATTATATTAAAATAAAACATAGAAGTTCTTTGTCCTCAAATCCATGAGGGCATACCATGTCTTGGAGGAACAACAATCCAAGCCTTCAACTAGAGAATCCACTTAGTTAAAAAAACCGACACTTATAGTAAAAACATGAAAAAATATCGGTTAGCACACAAAAATTTACAAAGTATGATGACCATCTAAAAACATGATTTAAAGGGGACATTTTGTTTGAGAGTCATGCATATGCCATTTCAGTAAACTTCATGAACATTGAACAATAGAGTCATAATATAAGTAATAACCAGCGTACGAGTCACATTTTCACATTTGAACACAATTACATATATAAACCTTTGCCTTTGCCTTTACCTTTACCTTTAACTTGAGCCTCCATTTCAAGTATCCCTCAAGCTATAGCTAGGGTAGTGTGTAGATAGCATCCCATAGAACCTCCCACACAAAGGTAACACTTTAAGGTTACCAAAGTGAGCTAACTTTTCATCATTTTCACCTTTACACAATAAAGCATTAAGATATATAAAAACCACATGAATCACATCATCACATTAAAGACAACATCTAAGACCACTCTAATTCATACTTGTGTAATATGTACGTAGCATCCCATACTACTACTTACACTAATTGTCCCTTCAAGTCACCATAGAAAATACACATTTGTATAGGAATAAGGTATGACTAGGAAGTAACCCATAATACAACAAATTAAAGCATGCATCTTCACATTAAGTACAAGTCAACATTCTTCATTAGATTTCATTACATAATGAATACCTTCATTCATAAATAAATTAGATCACATTCTCATTAAGGTTATTAAAATTGCCCATTCAGTTCGTTAGTAATATTAGGAACACACCATGACCTCTATAAAATGCCTACTTGTGCAATGGATAGATGGAATCTCATTCCACTACAAATAATAAGCATTAGATCTCTAAGAAGACATAGTTCATTACATTCTTCATGGGGGGGGGGGGGTAAGCCCAAATGACAGACTATATGACCAATTTATGAAGTCATTGTGTGACCCTCACCTGATAAAGGATCCCTTCTTGCCGAAGGTAGGGTAATTCTTTCTAGATTAAGTTGATCGACTATTGATTGACCAATCTGGGACAATAGTTTTGGGATAAGAATGTTGCTACTAGATACCCCGCCTCAACACATGGCTGAGCATCCACATCAAGAGAATTCTACTACATATGCTGCATCAAATCATGGATGAGTATCCATCTCATTCAATATCCACTTGGTGTTTCGGATTATTCCCCACATAGTATTTAGACATTCATTACTTTCATTCATTATTAAGGAATAAGAGATTGCTTCCAGATGCACTGCCTCAAATCATAAAGGAGTACCTATCTCAAACGCAACATTCATTTATTTATCAGAAATTTCAAAAAGGAATATTATTACCCAGAATCAAGACCCCAGATGAGACCGGCGTCATTAACGTCTTAGAGGGCACATACAAGCCTCTTCTTAGCTTTCATCGCAATTATACAATGAAATTTGCAGAAAATTTAAAACTTTTTAAAACTTAATGAAGTACACTTAGACTTCATATAATTACTGCATAAGAGTGATATGCTACGACTCAAACTAAACAACCATCTATAATATATTAAACAATTGAAATAAAGAATTCATAATATAATAATAGTTTACCAAATGACCATAATACAAATGCTTGAACATATGTTTGAAATGAAATGCTAGGGAAAACATCAACTAGCTATGTCTAATATACTGAAGATAGAATAATAAATTTAGGCATCCTTGAACTCAAGAGGACCTACCTAAATCTGGAGATTGCTAATCCAAACCAGCTCAATGATTCTTTAATTTTCTCTCAGACCTGCGCCTATAAAAATAGTAATAGTATATGGGTTAGTACGTACTTGTACTAAGTCTTGGTGTGTGCACATAAAAACACAAGGACTATGCATGATCAAAGAAAGCTCTTCCTATAGCAATATTTCGTTTCATGAAAGTGAAGTCACAATACTTTCCTAATTTGTTAGTTGTGGTTAATGCTATAAATATTACATGTTTTCATGCATTTAAAGAACACAACTTATTTTCTATATGAACATAAGGCCTTGGAATCATGAACGTAACTTTAAAACAACTATAACAAAACTTAATAATTTTGCTTCCTTAGGCCGAGAGCTCACCTTTCCAACCTTAGTTTATTTTTCTGTCTTTTATTCTTTCTGTTATATAGTTCAAAGATATCCTTTGATCCAATGTTTTACTAATAAGTGCAATGATTCATTTTAGTCCCATACCTACAATGAATCGAGTAAGAAATCCAAAGGACTAACAAAATGATTTGGCTACCCTTATCAAATGTTATTCTTTTCATTCTTGTGAAATTGGACATGAAGTCTTTATAAGCCAATATGTATTGGTTATGCCTATTATTTTATCATTTGCATAATATAAATATGTTTGGGCGTATGTTCGCACTCCAAATGATTGAGTGTTTATGTTTTTCTCTCTGTATTGGCATATATTTATTGGTTATGCCCCTTATTTTTACATTTGCATAATATAAAGATTATTGGCTATTTTCTCATTATTTGATCATTTGCATGATATAAGGATTATTGGGTATGCCCGTTATTTAATCATTTGCATAATATAAAGATGTTGGGGCATATATTCACACTCCAAATGATTTAGTCATTATGTTTTGCCTTCCTTATTGGCATATATTTATTGGCTATGCCCATTATTTGATTATTTGCATAATATAAAGATTATTGGCTATGACCATTATTTGATCATTTGCATGATAAAAAGATTATTGGCTTTGCTCATTATTTGATCATTTGAATGATATAAAGATTATTGGATATGCCCATTATTTGATCATTTGCATGATATAAAGATTAAAAGGCATTGATTAGCCATTATGGTTTACTCTCTTTATTGTCATAAGCCAATAACTGTTAAAACGTCATTCTTATCAAACATTGATGAATTGATATACTTATGGTTTTACTTACTTAGTTCACTTCGAAGTTACATCTCTTCTTCTATATTTCTTACTTTCTCAAAGAAATCTTTACCATGAAGATCAAGTGAGCTAGCATGAAATAAAATGTACGCCCACACTGAAAAGGGTTTATTCACCATTCAAATTGAACCTAGATCATGTGAGTTTACATGAAATCAAGTGTCTTTCCCACAACGACAAAAGGTGGTTCACGGCTAAAGTGAAACCGAATACTTGTTTGAGAATTTAACAAATATAGATCATGTGAGCTAAATATGAAATCCAATGTCTGCCCCACACTGAAAAAGGGTTTGTTCATCGGCCAAAGTGAAATTGAATACTACCTAGCTCTCTTAGGTGAAATCCATTGGCTAGTTCCTATGCTGGCAACATAGTTCGAAGACTAGGAAATTTTAGAGCATCTTATCCACCTTGGTGGTAGCCTCATCTTATGAGGCTTACATGTGCTTGCCCAAGATCATTTTTAGTATATTGGTGCTTTGATCAATTTCTTATACTTTATAACATCTAGAGCTGGCTCATACATTATGGAAGCTTGCTTCGAATATGAGTTATTCTTAACTCAATGGATGACTTTTCATACGTTTCTTTACTTGAGTAATGTGAACTTAAACCTTACATTTTCATCATTGTTTTAATGATACTTGTATCATGATTTCTAGCACACTTTTATTTGAGTATCTTTAACATTAATGTTTAGGTGCAAGTGAGACTTCTATCACTTCCCTTAACACCTCATTCTAGTCAATTTCATAAATCATAAGCTTTTAGTCATGTCATTGCTAATCTTATCTTGCTCCGTGTCATTTGGTAGCCTTATACTATTCTTTGTGAAAGTTATAAAGTTGTTCAATGTACTACTATATTCATAGTTCATTTTGATAGGGTATGTTGGGACTTGTCCCAATGATTGGCATACCATTGGTTATGAATTCATTGAGTTACATTGGTCATGCTTAATTTGATATAACTTAGTCATTAGCCAATTTTATATGATATTTTGGAAGTAACATTGTAAGCCAATTTATTGGCATAAATCAGACTATGACATTATCTCGTGCCAATACATTGTAGTAATATCATCATGTTAACTAGTCAACTCTTAACCTTTGCTTAGACTATAGGAAAAATTCAATGAACAACTTATAACAGTAAACTAGACTTCATAAAAATCTCATAAGAAATTTCATCTTCTTGACCACAATTAGGCAAAACAATATTCTTTATCTCATGTAAATAATAGTCTAAACATATGGATCTAGCCTGTAGGTCTCGTTCAACGTTATCAAACCAAGAAACCTACTTATAATGATCAATTAGCACGGCATGACAACAGCATGCTGTAGATTTACCTTATACAATCACTAGGATCGAGAATAAGGATAAACTAGGGAGAGAAACATTCGTTTCATTGGGAACAACCCTACTTCCATTTTCTTGAATTCAAAAGGTTGAAAATCCTCTTTGAGGAGGGAATACAAAAGATAAAACCCATACCTTACTTTAGAATTAAATCTCTGATGATCACCTTGTACTTTGCACAAAAACCATAAAGAATTACATTGAAATAGCCTAACGAGAATTGAGAGAAATTTTCTATTTTTGCTCACGTTTTGTTTACTCTTTTCAGTCGAGAGTTTCTATTGATAAACGTGAGTCTAGGTCTTAGGAACTTTATATTGACTAATTAAACTTAGTCTAATTAAATAAATTAATTAGATAATTACCAAAATTCCCCTCCTAAATTGACAAAAAATCGGAGAGCACTTGACTTAGCCAAATCTATAAATTTTCTAAGGGTCTTGGACTTGATTTTTATTTTTAATTAATTAATTAAGTTTCTAATTTAACTAATTAAGTGACCTAGGGTAATTACTAAAGTATCCCTAAGTCACTAGGACTATAACCAACCCCTTTGGACAATCCTAGGTTAGGTACTAGGATATTTCTTTAGTTAGTTACCTGGTTAGTGTCACCCGGTTAGATTTTAGTATTTTGGGTACACTAGTTAGTTTATTTCGCTTAGTCCTAGGTTAGTTACCTAGTTAGGTAAGTTAGTTAGAGCCTAAAATTGTTAGGAATCTAGGCCCCACATGGCTTTATCGTGCATGGGCTTGCCCTCTAACTTCCCTAACCGAATTCTGTTGGGCTTGGTTGCTTGTCTCTTGGACGGTTAACACATGTGTTGCTACACATTTCTTGTCCAAGGACCCTCACTATGTCCTTGGAAACTGCTTAACCTACATGATCATTTTAAATTATCATGTGTTGTGGTACCTAGGCTTGACAGTTGGATGCCTCGTACCTAATATGTGAGTTAAGGAATTAAGCATTTTAGCTTAGTGTCTTCATTGCAGGTACAATTCTTTAACAAATTTGGATTAGAGAAAAACATCATGGTGTATTTAAAGTTACTTGTTAATACATAGAAATTGGCGAACACCCTTAAGCCAATATTCTCTAATATGCCCAATATTACTCAGTGTCGAGTATTGGGATGCCTATGTATCCCAATACATATTCTTAAAAACTTAGTAGGCTCTTCACTAGACAAGAATATTTTATGGAATGTTACAATAAACCCCCCCCCCAGGAACATTCATCTCCGAATGACACTACACATCGTTTGTAATCAAAGAGGGTATTTTCGAAAAACACATCAATATACTTGAAAGTTTACTCTTTGTGAATATCCGATTCATAACTTACTCGGGATGATGCACATCACTCAAAGCTTATCTGAAGCTTCATATCTGAGATTGGGGAACTTCCTTCTCAATATCACTTTAACTCAATGCACATCAAAACTGATGAAACACCAAAAATTAATCATGTCAATGCTATACAAAAACAGCAACATGAATGCAAGCATGAAATCATAGAGTGCAAGTATAAAACACACAGTTATGGACTCAAAACACTAAAACTGATTAATGCACTAAAATTTAGAGTTTCATAAACAAAATGAGACTTAAGAAGAGTATATCTAATCTCAAGACCTAAATAAGTGAGGGTAACGGGATCTCAATCGACTTGGTAAGATTTTCTTGCTTAAGTTGTTCGGCCTTAACCTGTTGGCAATTTGAGCGCTACTCCACAAACTTATAAATATCTCGCTTCATACCTTTCTACCAATAGATCTCCTTGAGATCATGATACATTTTAATACTCATTTACTATGGACACAGAGTCTATGGAAGGAACTTCATGTTCTAGGTCATCGACTCTGACTAAGTTTTATAAATACCCCTTAGATAACATCTTATTAAATTTAATATGGGAAACTATTTTGCTTGTTTTATTTGACATACGGCCTTCCCATTCGATCTCTAACTCATTAGGAAACTGAAACCTTACTTCCCTGTTTCAACAATCTACAGTTAGCATAACACTTATGGCGCAACTCCATACCCAAAATAATATCACATTCAAGCATGGTTAATTCTATTAGGTCACTGTAGGTGTCTCAATCAAGAAAAATTATTGGGAAATCTCTATATACTCTTTCAGCTCTAATGGTGTCCCCTATAGGAGTACTCACTAAAAAAGGTTCATGCAAGATCTCAGATATCAAGCAAATTTACAACTTACTAAAGGAATTAAGCATTTTAGCTTAGTGTCTTCATTGCAGGTACAATTCTTAAACAAACTTGGATTAGAGAAAAACATCACGGTGTATTTAAAGTTACTTGTTAATATATAGAAATTGGCTAACACCCTTAAGCCAATATTCTCTAATATGCCCAATATTACACAGTGTCGAGTATTGGGATGCCTATGTATCCCAATACATATTCTTAAAAACTTAGTAGGCTCTTCACTAGACAAGAATATTTTATGGAATGTTACAATAAACCCCCCCCCCTAGGCACATTCATCTCCGAATGACACTACACATCATTTGTAATCAAAGAGGGTATTTTCGAAAAACACATCAATATACTTGAAACTTTACTCTTTGTGAATATCCGATTCATAACTTACTCGTGATGATGCACATCACTCAAAGCTTATCTGAAGCTTCATATCTGAGATTGGGGAACTTCCTTCTCAATATCACTTTAACTCAATGCACATCAAAACTGATGAAACACCAAAAATTAATCATGTCAATGCTATACAAAAACAGCAACATGAATGCAAGCATGAAATCATAGAATGCAAGTATAAAACACACAGTTATGGACTCAAAACACTAAAACTGATTAATGCACTAAAATTTAGAGTTTCATAAACAAAATGAGACTTAAGAAGAGTATATCTAATCTCAAGACCCAAATTAGTGAGGGTAACGGGATCTTAATCGACTGGGTAAGATTTCCTTGGTTAAGTTTTTCGGCCTTAACCTGTTGGCAATTTGAGAACTCCTCCACAAACTTATAAATATCTCGCTTCATACCTTTCTATCAATAGATCTCCTTGAGATCATGATACATCTTAATACTCATTTACTATGGACACAGAGTCTATGGAAGGAACTTCATGTTCTAGGTCATCGACTCTGACTAAGTTTTATAAATACCCCTTAGATAACATCTTATTAAATTTAATATTGGAAACTATTTGGCTTGTTTTATTTGACATACGGCCTTCCCATTCGATCTCTAACTCATTAGGAAACTGAAACCTTACTACCCTATTTCAACAGTCTACAGTTAGCGTAACACTTATGGCGCAACTCCATACCCAAAATAATATCACATTAAAGCATGGTTAATTCTATTAGGTCACCGTAGGTGTCTCAATCAAGAAAAATTATTGGGAAATCTCTATATACTCTTTTAGCTCTAATGGTTTCCCCTATAGGAGTACTCACTAAAAAAGGTTCATGCAAGATCTCAGAAATCAAGCAAATTTACAACTTACTAAAGGAGTTACAAAAGACAAGGTGGATGTTTCGATCTAACAATGCATACACAGGAAGAGAAAAGAAAAACAAGTTACCAGTGACAACATAAGCTGACTTTTCCTGCTCCTCTCAATCTTTGAAAGCATAGAATCTATTCCTCTTGAGAGGCTCAGTTGCAGTAGTAGGATTAAGCCGAGGCTGAGTATCTTCCTTGGCCAGATTCTTCACCTGTGGGCAGTCCCTGATCATATGCCCACTCTTGCCTCACCCATAGCAAGCATTGTCACCTACCATGCACTCACCTCCATGCAAACGAACACACTTACCACGTGACTCTTTATCACGTTGGGAATTTCTTCATTTCCCTGATTGAACTTGGGCCTGTCCTGGATTCCAAACGAAATCCTACCAATGTTAGAACTTGCCTCATCTGAGGGCCTAGGCTTCTTGCCTTCTCGTCCTCTCTTTCTCCGACGAATCTCCTCCACTAGTTGTGAATGTACAATCAATCTCCCAAGTTACATCTTATCATGCAACATGGCTGCCCAAAATTCCTCCTCCAGATCCTCTGATACATCAGCCACAAACCTGCTTATCTCATCCTTGCTGCTGGACACCAGGGAAGAAGCATATTTGGAAAGCTTAACAAACTTAAAGGAGTATTCTTTGGCTTACATACCTCCTTGAAGTAGGTTGATGAAATCATCAACCTTAACCTCTCTCTAATCTATGGGAAAAAACTCTTCAAGAATGCAATCTTGAGAATGTCCCAAGTGATGGGGACTTCTCCTTCTACTCGTCCATTTACCCACATCTTGTACCATAGTTGAGCCAAATACTTGAGTTTGTATGCAACCAACTCAGCCTTGTCTTCTTCATTAACAGCTATAGCATGGAAAATCTTATGGAACTCGTCTCCAAACTCCTGAGGAGCCTCATTGGTTTTGGACAAGAAATAGACTAGAGGATTCATCCCGGTGAAATCTCTCAGTCTGCTAGCCATGGTGCTAGCATGTGGGTTCTCCCTAGGATCACCCTCTCTAATGTCCTTGTCTGTGATAGCCTGGGCCTAAGTAGAGATGGCTTGGAAAATTTGAACCAATGCTGGTCTCAATTCTCCACCCATCAATGCAGCTGGGTTGACAGGCACTTGCACTCCAGCAGTTGGGGCTTGAGGAAGAGCTTGGTTTCCCCCAGCAGTTGCTTCTTAAACTCTCATTCCTGCATTTATTTTTGTGTTCGTTTTTCTACACTCACACACACAAGAAGGGAGTTATATGATAGAATGACACAAGATGTCAAAGCTCTACACAGAATGATAAAGAGTACATGAAGGGAGATTCCTAACATCACTTAGTATTTAAGTGATGGTTGTGGTTAACTTCAAAACCATAAGCTAGAAACTAAATAACGTGGTTGTTTTGAGCCTTTGTTCCTAGTTAATTCAATTTTATACTCTGATACAAAGTTTGTCACACCCAGAATCTAGACCCCAGATAAGACTGGCGTCGTAAACCTCTCAAAGGTCGCATACAAGCCTATTCTTAGCTTTCATCACAACAATAAAGTTAAATTTGTGGAATATTTAAAACTTTATAAAACTTAATAAAGTATACTTAGACTTCATATAGTTACTGCATAGGAGTGATATGCTATGACTTAAACTAAACAAGCATCTAAAATAGATTAAACAATTGAAATAAAGATTTCATAATATAATAAAAGTTTCCCAAACAGCATTAATAAAAACGCTTGAACAAATGTTTGAAATGAAATACTAGAAACAACATCCAGTGGCTATGTCTAATGTACTCAAGCTAGAATAATAAACGTGGGGATCCTCAGACTTAAGAGGACCTACCAAAGTGTGGAGATCGTTAATCCAAACCACTTCAAGGAATCTTCAATCTTCTCTCGGACCTACGCCTATAAAAATAGTAATAGTTTATGGGTTAGTATACACTTGTATTAAGTATGGGTGTATGCCCATTAACACATAAGGACTATGCATGATTAAGGAAAGCTCTTCCTATAGAATCATGTCATTTCTGGAAAGTGAAGTCACTATACTTTCCTAATTCGTTATTTGTGATTCATGCTTTAAATATGATATATTTTCATGCATTTAAAGCACACAACTCATTTTTATATGAACATAAGACCTTGGAATCCTTAACATAATCTTAGATAAAATTAAACAAAACTTAATAATTATTAATAATTTTTCTCCCTTAGGCTGAGAGCTCACCTTTCAAGCCTTTGTTTATTATTAGTCTTTTGTTCTTTCAATTGTGTAGTTAAATGATCTCATTTGATCCTACAAGTGCAATGATTCATTGTATTCCCATACCTACATTGAATCGAGTAAGTAATCCGAAGGACTAAGTAAATGATTTGGCTACCCTTATCACAAGTTTTCTTTTCATTCTTGTTAAATTGGGCATGAAGTCTTTATATGATAATCTTTATTCGCTATGTCCATTATTTGATCATTTGCATAGTATTAAGATGTTGGGTCATATATTCACACTCTAAATGATTTAATCATTATGTTTTTCTCTCCTTAAAGGCATATATTTATTCTCTATGCCCATTATTTGATCATTGGCATAGTATAAAGATTATTGGCTATGCCAATTATTTGATCATTGCATGATATAACTATTATTTTATATGCCCATTATTTGATCATTTGCATGGTATAAAGATTATTCGCTATGCCCATTATTTGATCATTTGCATGATATAAAGATTTGGAGAATTGCTTAGCCATTATGTTTTGCTCCCTTTATTGGCATAAGCCAATAACAATCAAAACATCATTCTTATCAAACACTGATGAATTGATATACTTATGCTTTTGCTTACTTAGTTCACTTTTAACTTACATCTCTTTTCTTTCTTTCTTTCTTTTTAAGGAAATCTTTAGCATTAAGATCATGCGAGCTAACATGAAATCCAACGTCTGCCCCCACACTGTAAAGGGTGGTTTACAGGTCAAAGTGAACCTAAATCATGTGAGTTAACATGAAATCCATTTTCTGCCCCACGCAAAAATGGGGTGGTTCACCAGCTAAAGTAAAACCAAGTCCAGTGTATTCCCCACACAGAAAAAAGGTTGTTCACATCTGATGTGAAACTGAATACTTTCTTGAGCATTTTACTTACATACATCATGTGACATAAGAATGAAATCTAATGTCTGCCCCATACTAAAAAGGGGTGGTTCAGCGGCGAAAGTGAAACCGATTACTAACTAGCTCTCATAGGTGGAATCCACTTGCTAGTTCCTATAAGGAGACATAGTTTGACGACTAGGTTCTTTCGAAGAGTCTTATCCATGGTTGTGGTAGCCTCATCTCATGAATCATACATGTGCTTTCACAAGCTCATTGCTAGTCTATCGGGGTTTTGCTCAATTTATTATACTTTATAAATTTTTAAAGTTGACTAATAAATTATGAAAGATTGCTTCTAATATGAGGTATGCTTAAGTCAATGGATGACTTGTCATACCTTTCTTGAATTCATGAATGTGAACTTAAACCCTACATATCATCATGGTGTTAATGAGACCTGTATCACGATTTCTGTCACCCTCTTATGTGAGTATCTTTATCACTAACATTTAGGTTCAAGTGAGACTTGTGAAACTTCCTTTAACACCCCATTCTTGTCAATTTCATAACTCATAAACTTATTCATGGTATAACTATATTCATAATTTAGTTGGATAGGGTATGTTGGGCCTTTTCCCAGTGATTGGCATACCCTTGGTTATGAATTCATTGAGTTACATTGGTCATGCTTAATTTGGTATAACTTAGTCATTAGCCTATTTTATATCATATTTTGGAAAAAACACTATAAGCCAATTTATTGGCATATATCAAACTATGATATTATCACTACCCAAGTCAATTATTTTATGAATACATTATAGTAATATCATCATGTTAACAATTTGATTTGCCTATAGGAACAATTCAATGAACAACTTAGAACAGTAAAATAAACTTCATAAATAACTTATAACAAATTTCATCTTCTCGAACACAATTAAGCATTACAATATTCTTTATATCATGTAAATAATACTCTAATCATATGATCATAGCCTATAGGTTTCATTTGACATTATCAGACCAAGAAACCTACAAATAATGATCAATTAACACCACATACCAACAACATTCCCGATATTTACCTTATACAGTCACTAGCATCGGAAATAAGGATAAACTAGGGAGAGGAACATTCATTTCATTAAGAACAACCATAGTTTCATTTTCTTGAATTCAAAACGTTTGAAAAGCCTCTTGGAGGAAGGAATCCAAGAGAGAAAACCCATGCCTTACTGTATAATTAAATCGATGAAGATCACCTTGTATTTTGCATGAAAACCTTGAAGAATCACCTTGAAATTGCATCATAGAATTGAGAGAAATTTTAAGTTTTTCTCGTGCTTTGTTTACTGTTTCCGATCGAGGGTTCCATGGATAAATATGAATCTAGGTCTTAGGATCATCATATTGACTAATTAAACTTAGGCTAATTGAATTAATTAAAAAATCAATTAGCTAATTACTAAAACGCCACTCCAAAATTTACTAAAAATCGAAGAGCATTTGACTTAGCTAAATCTTAAATTTATCGAAGTGTCTCGACCTTGAGTTTGATTTTTAATTAATTAATTAAGTGACCTAGGGTAATTAATAACTAAGTCACTAAGACCATAACCAACCTCGTTTGACCTTCCTCGGTTGGGTACTAGGATGTTTTCTTAGTTAGTTACCCGACTAGTGTTACCTGATTAGATTTTAGGATTTCGGGTACACTAGTTAATTTATTTCGGTTAGTCCAATGTTAGTTAGATAGTTAGGTAGGTTAGTTTGAACCTTGAGGTTGTTCGGAGTCTAGGCTTCACATATATTTACCCATGCATGTGCCTGCCTCCTAACCGCCCTAACCGAATTCGGTTGGGCTTTGTTGCTTGTCTCTTGGCCGGTTAGCACATGTGTTTCTACGCGTTTCTTGTCCAAGGACCCTCACTATGTCCTTGGGCACTGCTTAACCTACATGATTATTTTAAACGATCATGTGTTGTGGTATTTAGGCTTGATACTTGGATGACTAATACCTAATATGTGAGTTAAGGAATTAAGGATTTTAGCTCAGTGTCTTCAATGCAGGTACAATTCCTAAACAAGCTTGGATTAGAGCAATTGAATGTCAAGGTGTATTTTATGTTACTATCAATACATAAAAATTGGTGAACACCCTTAAGCCAATATTCTCTAATATGCCCAATATTACTCAATATTGGGAGTTGGGATGCCTATGTATCCTAATACATATTCTTAAAAAACAAATAGTTTGTTCACTAGACAAGAACATTTTGTGCAATGTTACAAACATTTAGATTGTTGTTAGACACTCCACTTCAACTCCTGTATGAGCATCCATCCCAAATTGCGCATTTATTTATTCATTTATTAGTAAGATATATAGAGAATGCAACTAAGCACTCCGCCTCAACTTATGGATGCTCGTGTATGTCCATTCTCACATTCATTCATTTATTAGGAATAGATATAAATATTTCTTCTAGACACTCCGCCTCAACTTACGGATGCGCATCCATATCAATACCACCTTCATTCATTCATTAGAGTTCAATTTAGAATAACCTTTGGATAGACTCAACACTCATTAACATTGTTAGAGAAATTAATTTTTCATTTATTCATTATTCATTCATGAGTGTGTGTGTGAATGTGAGAATAGCATTTCAAATAATCATCATTTTCATTCACAAGTTTAATCAATATTAAGACTCCAATCATAACACCTTCACATCTTAGATATAATGATAAGTTATATGGAAGTAAACAACTCCACTATAAGTGGATCACACACCAATCTGTGACAATTCTATAGCACCATAGGTGGATCACAAATCAATCTATGAAAATTCTATATCATTAAGAATTATTCTCAACTCATAGATCCAAGATTCTATGAGAGATAATACAGTTAACAAATATCCATAACCAATTCCATCATCCACATAAGCAATTAAACATAAAATCATTCATAACATCCATTTCTAGGTCATGATCCTTATATCATTAACACATCAATAATTCACCACAATAAGATATGTCTAATGATATACATTCATAAAGTAACTTCATATAAACATATACTATTGATTATACTTCCATGATTAATCAATTCTAAATCAATTTTCAAAATAAGAAGTTTAGGGAAAGGCATGGGTTCTTGAAGAAATTCATTGAAAATTCATCTTTTATCATCAATAAAACCGAAATTCTTATAATGGTTTTGAAAATGGTTTACAAGTGAACCCAAGCATAGATTAGAGAGTATGACTTTGATCATTGAAAGACTTTGAAATCTATTTCGATTTTAATCCTTGAACAAAAGATTAATCAAGGATTAAGTATCACCATACTTATACTTGAATCTCAAAATATTGAAGAAGAAACATCTTGAAATTTCCCAAATGTAGCTTGAACTTTACCTTGATCTAAAATGAAGTTCCATAGAGAAGATAATTTAATGTGGAGGGTTTTGATTTGAGAAATGAAGTCTAATCAGTTTAAGTCTTTAGTTTAGGGAATCATAAATATTTATAGGAGATTATTTAAATAACTAAACGTACCTCCTAATCCTTAAGTTAGTTACTAAATAAAGTAGTAAACCCCAACTAAACTAAAAGCTCCAAAAACATTTCCCATCTACTGCTAGCCTTCGATAAACGGTAGATCTATCTACGGGTTGTGGTTAGATTTCGTTGTTTGGGACAGCGGCTCTTAATTCCGCAGGATCCAAGAAAATTTATGAATCAAACGATGAGGTCCATCCACAGATCGTGGAACGCTGTACTAGGCGTTTTTAGCCACCGTAGATGACCACGAAAAAGATCAAATCATTGTGTCTAGGCAGCTTTGGGGGATTGTTTTGTGGTCCTCCACAAGGACCACTCAGTGGTATTTGGGGAGTTATACTAGGACATTTAAACCCCAAAAATGATGTTCTTAGTATAGGATTCACTTCTATATATTTTCACCCTTAAACAACACACCAAACTTTGACGACGAGGCCTTATAACACACTAGCTCAAATGACTAATTTTCGGACGTTATAGTCATTTCTTATCATTTGACCTCAATTCTATTAAAAAGAAGGTTCAGAAGACATTTATAATAATTTTACGAATATCTCACTATCAAACTCACATGTGATAATCTCTTGGCAAAACGAATTCATGAAAATGCACCTAAGAATGTATTAAATGATCTACGAATTACCCTACGAATTTATGTATAAATATTGTTGAAAGTGTACTAAAAATGTGAAAAAAATTCCAGTAACTTGTAAGATTAGTATTGGCTAATCATGATTGAACAAATCTGAAATTTTAAATAAGTGTAAATTAGGTGAGGTCATTAAGTTTCAAACCTAAGACCTCACCCACGAAAAACACTATAAAACGTCAATGTAAAAATGGTGTTAAGGGGATTCGAACTTGGGAACTCCTGGCTGGAAAATAATGTATGAAAATAAGAAATGAAAGGAGGGGGATTCAAACCCACAATCTCTCGGTCTAGGTTAAGAAAAAAATGAAAAGAAATGAAGGCATGGGAATATAACCCACGACCTCTAGCGGAAAAGGAGAATTAAAAGAAAGTAAAGTGAGGTTGTGGGGGTTTGATCCACACCCTCATGATTAACTCGAAAAATTCAAGGAAAAAAAGGAAGTTAATATAAAAAGGGGTTGTGGGTGTTCGATTCCACAACCACTCAGTCAAGGAAGAGAAATTTCAAAGGAAAGGAATTAAAAGGAAACGAAGGTATTGGGACTCGATCTTGGGTCCCAAAACCATGTTGACAAAAATAAAATAAAGGAAAAATGTAAGTGTTGTTCAAGGGACTCAAAACCGAGTTCCCTGGCCCAAACTTCCATATTGACACATAAGTCATACGTAAATAAATGTTTAACATAATTCTTCCTACATAGATTGAAATTGAGATCTTGGCATACATACAAGATGCATAAGTCTTGTACTACATAATCTTAGGAAGATATGATTCACTTAAACAAATTATGATTGAATCCTCATTGCTGGTATGTGTAGACCTATAAGTCTATTTTATGTTAGAAATAAGTGAACCTAAGATGTATGTAATGGAATGATGATATGAAAAATGAAATGATGAAACCCTAGAAGGGTTAAGTAAGAGTGTGAAACACACTAAATGGCCACCTGTATTGGCATATGATGAAACGAACATTCATGTAAAAAGGTGTGAGTATTTAAGAATATAAAATGTGCTAATACTAATGATTTTGCTGACAACACAATATGAGGTAATGTAAGAGATGAGAGCAATCTCAAATGAAGACTAAGTAAATGTTACCAAAACGTAGTCACCTATGAAAGTGTAAAGTTAATGAAGAGACCTGTCTTTTTGAACACTCTAATGAAAGTATTGAGAGTAACATACTTAATACGAACAATGAGATGAGAAATCATATATTGATCTATGATGTCCTTATACTATAAGTCATATTCCATAACGTATGAGTTGAATGTAATAGAACTTTATATGGAGCACCGATAGACTAGCTATTAGCGGTGATGCCTTCTTTCAGGAAGGGCGGAGGTTCACGTAACTCTCGTGAGATGAGATTATTCGGCATGCCAGGTATAAATCTCCTTATATCTCCTAGTTTTTTAACCTACAATGTCAATATAAGGATTTGGAAGGGTTCAATTCCCATGTACGATAGCATGTCTTGGGTCACTTTGGCCGGTGATTCTAACTTTTTTTGCTGTGGGGGAGACATATGATTTCATGATGCTCACATGATCTATGTAGGTTAAAGTACAAGTTCCCCATGAATGAATGATCAGCCGCAAATGATGGACACAAAGAAATGAATGATACCAAATGTGTTAGGATAGGATATTCAAGAGGCGAGCTAGACCTATGTAATGACACTAGGACATTCTTGATCATTTCACAGCAAACCCGATGAAAGTCTTAAACTACATCCTAGGTATAGATGGTGTTAACACAAGCCTATGAACAAAATGAAGTGAAGTATGTACGAATGAATGAAGCAGACTCTGTGTTTGCTAAAAAGAGCTCCCTAATTGAGGTCTCATATGTTGAGCCCTCATTTTGGGAAGTTTTAATGTCAAGTCTATGATTCCAAGGTCCTATGGCATATGAATGAATGATATGAAAGATGTTATGTGGTATATACAAAATGATATGTGCTATGTGTAAGACGTTATGTGTTGTGTGCAATATGATGCGTATGATGATGCATGTTACTCTCATGGCATGAATTTGCTAATAAAATTTGGCAAGTCCACTGAGTTTCCTAATCACAATTTGGCAGGTCCGCTAACTTTACTAATCAAAATTTTTCAAGTCTACTGACTTGACATTCCATAAATCATGTTGTTACGAAAGAGCTGTTCTTACTCATGCATGTTGTTGGTGTGTGATTTCATATAACCATACTTAGTACAAGTGTGTACTAATCTCATACAATTATACAATTTTAGTTGCAGTCAAAAGTGGACGCTATAGCTTACAGGTTAACGTGCAGCTATCCAAACGTGCAGATTTCATCCGGACATGGTAGGCCCTTATGCTTTCGAGGATGTATATTGTTATTATATATCATAGATGTAGTCCATATCTAGTGGAGCATGTTCCACTAGTGTTTCTTTCCACTTTCATTTCAGACTTTGTATTGGTGCCTTTTTGGCAACAATACGTTTAATGCAATTATGAATTGTTTCTTTCATTTGATTATCTCTATATTAGATGGTTGATTTGTGAACTCCTATGATGTTAAGTTTAAAATTTTTATCATGAAATAAGAAAATAAAAGGTTCAAATATTCCGATAAAATTAACCTAGATGAAGTAAGAATGATCTATGTAGGCTTGTGTGCGGGCTTAGAGAGGTCAACGACGCCTGACTCTTCTAGGGTCTAGATTCAGGTCGTGACAACCCTAGTTGTGGATTAAGTTAACATTTCATATAAGAACATAATTTATATTTTTTAAAAAGAAAAACATGAACTTACTTTGATAATTCAAAGAAAAACAAGAAATTCAACTTGAAATCACAAGAAATCACTTGTAAATTAAATCTGGAAATTGAATTAATACAAAAGTATCAACTAAGATCAATAGTAATAGAGTCCAACCCTAAAAACAAAGTTTTACACCTTATTTGTAGAAATCATAGTACTCAATTAAAATTAATTAAAAAAAGGTAAGTGTCCAAAAATGAGGTTGTAGTCGACGACACCCATAAACGATCCTTAGATGAAACGACAAACCGTCGACGGCCTCTGTCAGTCCTTACATAGCATCTTTTTCATCCTTTACCTGGATTTTGTTCTGAATCAATCGACAAATGAACATCAAGGTCGTCAATGCGTCTATGGTTCGTCAATGCCTTCTGTCATTCCATACTTAGACTTTCTTCAACTTTGGGTACTGGGACTATCGCTGAACTTATCGATGATTAAACAAGACGGTCTGCCATTCGATTGAGGGACCGTCAATCCTTTCGTATCCCCACACTTGGTAAGAGTTTCCTGAGTTTACCGAGATGCCTGAACTATCGGTCGGCATTCACCATCTACGATCCATCGATGGAACAACGGACCGTCGATGGCCTTCGTGGGTCACCTCTATACTAAATCTCAGTTTTCTTTTGTGTTTTGGGTTTGGACATTTTTCATGCACAACAAAGATAAAATAAATGTTAAAACTACTACAAAAAAAAGGCTCTAGATACACACAAATCTTAAGGAAAAAGCATTGAAAGTACCACCAAACCACGGTACATCAAGGCTCTAGTTCTTCCTATTTTGTTTAGGGTGATTACATTAAATAGATACGGAACTTTTCAAATGTACTTTGTGATAGGAATTTTTTGTTACCTTATTTCATATCAATAATCTTTTCCACACTAAAGAATTTAGTATTACATATGTGGGAAATTTATTAATCACCTGATATGACCCTACAAGTAAATGAAAAATAGTTTGGATCTTAACTATGAAATTATTAGGGTGTTCCAATGTTACACCTTGAAAACTCAAGCCGTGTCATAGAGTCTAACATAGGTTCCATGGTATCTAAGTACTGTTTTTAAGTCCATATTTACGTCATTTATGAATTTTAAGAATTAAAAAAATCCAAGAACGTCCATGACTTCCAGGAAGTTGGTTCAAAGGGGTGTTAGTGTGCCCTAGCCTATTTGCCTAATTTTTAGGAGTCGGAATTGTACGAAAATTGTTGTAAGGGTATCTAATAGGTGTTTGAGTTTTTCATGGTTGACACATCCGGGTACGATTCCCCAAGTACCAACCAAGGGCCCTTGACGAGAACACTTGTGTTTGAAGAAATAGGGCAAAGACAGTGGGCATCGACGGGAACACATATGGTCCGTCTTTTAACTCTTGGGGAATCGATGCTACCGTCTTCCCACACTTAGGCTTGATGAAAAGTTCCCCTCACCCGCACATCCTCTGAACTCATCAACAGAGTGCAGAGGTGAAGGATAACGTCTGTCTGTGGATTGACTGGGCGTCGATTAAACCATCGTCCGACACATTGACAATGCATGCAATACCCTCACCTGCACAGTCTCGGAACTCATCTACAGAGTGAGGTATGAGAGGGGAAGGGTCCGTCAACTAACAGACGGCTTGTCGTTCGGGGTATCGTATGTGAGGGTCTAATTTTTGGTCTACTTTAAGTTTGTCTCATTCAAATTAGTTAGGGGGTTAGGTGGTTTAATTAGGGGTTAAGGGAGTCTAATTAATTTGATTTATGAACCAATATAAATACTCTCAACCCTCATTAATTTAATACAATTCTCAAATACAAACTCTCTTCCTTCTCTCTTCTTTTCCTCTCTACTTGAAATCACATTGAAGACTAGCACGGATAAGGGTTTGAAGGATGGAAGGGGATGAATTCACCATTAAATTGTTTTCAAACATTAAGGTATAGGATCTAATTCACATTTAAGACTCTTTACTCAAAGGGTTTCTTCAAAATGGATTTCAAAAGTTGAGTTTTCTTATGGGTTTCATTAAATTACGAAATTGATGTTATGGATTGAGTTTTTTATGATTTATTTAGGTTATATTGAATAGATTAACATTAAAATCAACTTTATTATGGTAATTGCTAGTGGTTTTGTCTAAATTGAAGAATATGATCCTTCATCCCTAACCCAAGCTTGTGGTATTGATCTATATTGTATTGTGATCATTCAATTGATTTTGTTGTTGTTTAGATTACTATCATATGGTTTTATTATGATTAAATTAAGATGAATTATAGTCCTATCATGCTATTTCTTGAGATGTGATATAGATTATGAATTGTGTTGTGAAACTAGTCTATGTATCTTGTCTTAAAATATTGTAGAGATCCAATTGACCCTTGTTAACTTACTAGTTATCATTCTGTGATAATGTTACTCCCCAAATTAGGTTGAGTTGTAGGTTGATGGTAAGACCTTGATGATGAACAATAAGAAAGACTTGGTAAGTCTTAGAATCTCCATTTCAACTTCCAATTTTGATTAATTATGGTTAAGTCATGATGTTATATTAGAGTATGCCTCGTATTAGGATTTGTAGGATGGTATGATGTTGAATCGAAAATCTTGGATATGTTGTGAGGTTTATTAAGGTGTATGTGATATAAGGATGGTGAAAATTAATAATGTGCGTTGACATGTTATGAAATATAAATGTGTTAAGCTCACTTGTATGAATTTTGATGAAGGGACTTATACTCATACAAATCTTACTGAGCTATAGATGATTTTTATTATACAAGGGGTAGACCTTATGACCTAAACTAAGATATGGTTGAGAATTAAAGGTTTAAAGACATTTCAATAAAGGGACTTAGTTTAGAACCGAGTGAACTTGATAATGGGAGGTGATAACTTCCCAAAGAGGAAGATTCTTCCTATAGTTGATATGCGATATTGACTTCCCAAAGAGGACTGCTCATCCGATGGATTCCCATGAGAGGAGGACCCAACAACCAAGTGGTATCAAGAGGGATATACTATGCCCCCATAGGAAGACTAGCTAGTGGATCCACCTAGAAAGCCATGTTTGTGTTTGGTTCTACTTTGGGCGGTAGACAAATTTCCATCGGTGTAAGGTTTTACAATGCCGAATTCCACACTTAGCTCATGTGGTCTATGTTGGTTAAGGAAAGTATTCCCTAAATTAAAATAAAGTAATTGATTTTAAACTAACTAAGGTGAGTTGAGAAGTTTAACTTAGCCTAGGTAGTGGTATGGGACTCTACCTATGCCTTGCACTAGTTAACTTTGATGGAAGCTTTAGGACGTTGATATTATGTATGTATATGATAATAAAGTGTATAATGATAATAGGTTTATGCTAAAATGTAAATGTCTATATATGATGATGATTATCCTCTTGATATATGTAGTTCGAGTATATTGTTATAGTTGGACATTGGATATGTTTCTTGTTAAGTTTACTTTGTTGAGCAAGTCATTGCACTTGTTGACTTTATAAGGATTCATGATTAGTTGCCTTGATCATTATGATATGATTTACTCTTATTCATTCTTGTGATATTATTCTTTAATGATAGGGTTGTAGTAAATCATGGTTTCAAATATGTTGCGATAAGTATTACTTGTTGAGATAGTAAGCATGTTTGGTTGATAGATATGATTTGTTTTCCTTTGCACTATATTCTTAAAGGGGTAAAATGGCATGTTTTCTTTAAACACCCTTTTTAGCATGTTTTTCTTGTATATTATCATAAATTCTCATACTTAGTACATGTGGAGTACTAACACCATTTTCTTCCCCTTTTCCCAAACATTTTAGGTTCCGCCCGCTGAAGAGTTTGGAAGGCAACATTGTTGAAGGCTTGAATTCTTACTTTCATCAAAATTGGGTAGGTTCTCAACTTCCGAGGGCAATGCCATCATCTAGCTTATGGACTTGTTATGATCTTAATGACCCTTACATTTCTTTCCATTTCATTTAAGTACTATACTTTTGTATAACCTATATGTGGTCTTGTTGGATCTATGTAAGGGCTATTCACATATTGTGATAATCGTTTAGATTGTATGAGATGAGACAATGGTTGAGACTATCTTTATATTTTGTATATATGTATGTGCAATAAAAGTAGAAGTCTATGTAACTTTACAATACAAAGGGTCTATTTATACTCGATACGACTATATATTAATTGTATGTAGAGGTCTATGTAAACCTCAATGTAGTCATAATGAAAGTTTTAAATTTTTCCACATTTTTTCAACCTATGAATGTATTGACGTGAGACTAAGAGGCTAGTCTTAGTCCTTGTAAAGGACGACGACACTGGTTAAGTCTAGGGGGTAAACCCGTATGTGACATATAATATGTCCCACTTGAGATCATTCTTCCTCGAATAATGGTTAATGTGAGGATTTTAGGGGTTACTCTTACTATTCTAAAGCCTAAATCAAGATCACGAAGTACTTAGCATGGGGTGATATTTCAAATAAAAATCACAAGATCTAGGTTTTATACCTCTACAGGGAATATCATCCCACAAACAATACTCCTTCTCACTACATTTAGTTAACCATGAACTCATATCACGAAACACCTAATGTATCACACATTGGCCACATGTTACCAGCACTACATTCAAGCATAGTACTATAACCACTCCACGGATTCCTACTAACTACTCCTTATAAGAATTCCTCATTCTCTCACAACTTCTACCAACAAAAATTTTCATGCATTGTTAGCAGGTACTTCCTTATGACTCATACCTTATCTTATTTTACCTCTACATTTGAAACCTTAAATTGAATAAGCACACTACTGCTACAAACATAAGAAACATCAATCTTGTCCATCTACCATCACTCAACTACTATCATCCCAATCCTTCTATAACTAAAAGGATAACTAAAAGCGCTTCAAGGCAAAAGAGTATAAGCATGAGTCACTCGATATTTGTGATAACAGAAAATGCATGGCATAACATATAACATTATGTTTCTAACCATTGAAGGTAAATAATGAATGTGTGACAATGAACATTCTGTGATACATGAATGCTTATATCAATAGCTTCATATTATAAGGTTGATATCCATAACATTATAGGTTAAGCTTGAGATTAAATGTCTAAAGTATTTTTCCCCTCATTCTGGAATGGAGTATCGATGTGAATCTCTCTAAAGTATATGAGCATAGGTCATGAACACAATTTTGATATAAGAGAATTATCATGATGTTGTAATTACTGAACTTTTAGGAATACACAATATTATAAATGGATTGATATATCTCTATAACTTTTTCTTAAGACAATAATATCTCATCCTCAACATTTGACTTGATTTCTCATCTTATCATCTCCCCCTAAGTTCTAAACCTTACACTTAAAAGTTATAGTTCTTTTTCATCGTCTCTAAAAAAAGACTATATTTGCTTTTATCTAATACTCGAAAAAGGCATATCTGATGGCTATTGAACTCTCCATAAGTAGGTACTAAGATTCCTTCAAAGACGTCTTTCTATGATTTTTCTCTGAACCACTTCCTGATAGATTTTAAGGTTGCTTCATCTAATTTTTAAATAAAAATAATGATTATATACGCCTATTCCATATTATCAGCTCAAATATACTATCTAGGTACACATGAAAACTCATAAAATTAAGTACAATCTCATTTGACTTTATACGATCTTGGGTACACCAAATCTTCTTAATCTAATGACTAAGGCATTCTTCATTCGTCTCATCTTAAATTAAAATCTCATACTCCTACAACTCATATACATTGCAGATAACACCTAAATTCCTCACCTACTCTATGTCAAATCCACTAGATCATATCTCAAAACTAACATCCTCACCCTCATGCTTCCGTTCTTTTGATCACAACACTCATGTCAATTCAAATTTAATGCTTATTAATAAACACATATATCAACAAACATACTCACAGAGTACACTAACTTAAAACTACTAGATAAGGTTAAGAAATACTTGTCCACTAAGATGTTGTGACAGGTAGTCAACCGTTATCTCCCAGACTGCAGACTTACATGTTGTTGTCATATTCAATTTCAGAACATAAGTACTATTTACCCATTCATTACACATCAACGCCTAATGTAGTTCTATAACCCCCTGAATATCATGGGTTGTCCCTAAAAAATCATAAAGTCAGATTAGATATATCACCTCATGAATACTCCTGCTCCTCTATTCAACACCTACACTTGTTCATTACTAACACAATGACACATCATCGAAAACTTCTTTCTGGTTAAAGTGTACTCTAACTCATCCAAACCAGTAACGATTCATCTATTATCTTGAACACCCCGTACATTCTATGACCTAGATTAGAGCATCATATGTTGAATAATAATTTGTTATACCTAAAACAAAGGTAAAAAACTTAATTTGGAGGTGTTATATTCATAACATAATGGGACGACAACAACGTCTTGATAGTAGTGAAATTGACCTAATGTGCCTTAGTATATCTCATGGGGTTCAAAGAGTCTGATTGAAGTCAAACATGGTGAAAAGGTTAAGAACAAATTTTAAAGTTTGTTTAGAGTCAAAACGTCTAGGTACGACTCCCTAAGGACCACCCTAGGGGTCCTTGAGGAGGACCTATCCATTGACTCTCAAAACTGCCATTTGGCAAAGTGCAACCACGAGACAAAATGACAAGTCATCATTTAATCGATGCTCCAACGGTGGGGATCGTTGGCTGACACTAAGAATCATCACCAAAAGGCCTCAGAAAAAAATCCCTGAAAAAAACCACGATAACCAGTATGGTCCGTGGATTCGTTTACGCGCCATAGACAGGTTTCTATCGTTTGAAACCCCACTTCACTAGAACAAATTTGTTAAGTTAGGGGTGATTAGTTAATTGACTAATTAATTAATTAGGGGTTAAGGGTTTGTTAAATTAGTTTAGTTAGGGGCTATGAAATTGTTCCAACTCTTAAAATAACCTAACTCCTCTAATTTCCCAAAACCCACTTAGCTTCAACTTCTCTTTAGTTTCTCTCTCTCCAAAATTCTGACCTCCATTGAAGAAACACTATATCTCTAAGAGAAGGACGAATTCACTAAGGAATTAATTTTAAATTCGTTGAAAAATCATGTATAAGGTATGGTTTCTTTCACTATTGGGATTTGTTTCCCCAAGAGGTCCTTCCAAAAGATAATTTCTAAGTTCCCCAAGACTAGGGTTTCAATCTATACATTTGTCCTCTTTTCAAGACAAAATTATTGTTAAATTATGATTTATTCTGACATTTTCTCGTTTATTAACTATGTAATATGTCTAATTGTTGGTAATCAATCGATATCCCCAAGGGACCCCGTTTCTTTCCTAAACCTCTAAACCTTTAAGTCAATAGTAATTGTGAAAGGTGATGAGTATGTGGATCATATAGATTGGTATTAGCTATGTATTACTTATTGAATTTACCATGAATTATGCATTATATATGTATTCTTGAGTAATATAGGTATAAATATTCATGAAAGGTCATGAAGGTATGAAGTTTTTTACTTTCTTGAATTCATTTACGTATGAAAAGTCACTTAGATAGTAATAATCTTATTCCTAATGTGTTGGGGTGATGTTGGTAACAAGTATTCCTCATCCTTAACCCTAGACACCTAAAATATCCATAAAGTATGTATGCATGTTATGATGTGTTTATTATATGATTGAAAGTGGTTCATGATTACAATAAAGTGCTAAGTGGAAGGTTTACTAACTTGTTTGTTGGTTTCTATAGTAAAAGGGATGTTCTCACTTATGATTACCGATGATCTATTATGTTGAAATGTTTACATAAGGGACTAGTAATGTCTAGTGTGAACATATGAATAACAAAAGATTGTTATAAGACGCAAATAGATGCTTAGCACTTAAAGGGCATGAAAATGAGATGGAGGTCTCATGTTTAGTAAGTTCAGCCTCCCACATGGGTTTCCTTATGGTTAGTAAGTTTGGATTTCCAAGTTATTTATTTTCTGATGAGATGGAAATCTCCACATTAGTAAGTTAGGGTTCTTAGAAATGATCTCGTTGACCCTTTACCTTGTGCCCACATAGGACCATATCTTAGTGGTTCAACCTAGATAGCTATGTACGAAAGGTTACACCTTAGGCAAGTGTTAACCCTCTCTTTTTTGTGTGGGAGTAGAACACTGGATTCCCTGTAGATCACATGGTCTAATGTCTATTATTGCACTTCTTTACCTAATGTAAAAGAAAATGAATAAGTTAAGTGTATAAACTCTTATTAGGGCTTTCTTTAAGGTTACTACATAGTGTCAGGGATTGTATGGGACTTCTCTTACACATTGCACTTATGGGATCCTAAGGGGTGGTTGTAGTGGTTTATTTTATGATTATGTTGGTTATTACTATGTTGATATGTTATGAGTAATAATTTATGAAATAATCATATCAAGATGTAATAAGATAATATGTTATATGTATGAACTAGGTTGCTTAGTGTGATACTTAGTTTTTAGTAGGCTTATGAGATTTTATTATTGGCATTGCACAAGTGTTTTTTGAGTTGCTTACATGTTGGGTTGATATTATGATTGACTTTGGCATATGATGTTTCTATGTGTGCATGTCAGGTTATTTGATGGTAAGCATGATTTTGACTAAGATGTACCTATTCTCATGCATTGATTATTTTTGTGCATAGAAGTCATACTTAGTATGTGTGATGTACTAACCCATATTTCTTCCTCTTTTGCAAGGATGACTTGGATTTTTTCCCATGTTGTTGGTGAGTCCTCAAAGTTTTGAGGATGGTGCCACATATCTAGCTTTAGTAGTATTGGCTATGACTAAAGACACTAACGCATTCCTTATGTTGAGACCTTACTCTAAGACTATATGTGGTATATTGTACTTTTAAGGCTATGCCCAGAGTTTGTAACTCTCTTTTAGATGGTTACATGCGAGATAAAGTATTAGACTACTTAAATGAAGTGAATATGTTAAATGAGAAGTCTATGTAAACTTCATAAGAAAGGAGTCTATGTAAATTCCCTTTAAGATATGCGAGAAGTCTAAGTATACTTCACTATGATAAAGTTTTAAATTATCTGCATTTTTCAATACCTGTGATATGAAATGATGTATGCTAAGGGCTTGTATAAGACCTCTTCAAGGTCGAGTATGCTGGTAATTTATATACAGTGGTTTTACGGTACTTTCAATACATTTTCCTTAAGTTTAGTGTGTGTCTAAGGCCTTTTTGTATTGGTTTCAATGTAGTTTTCTCTTTGTTTGCAGAAAATCTTTCTTGAAAGAGAATCTGGGAGAATTGTGCTACAAATTGCAGAAGCGATGACCAACGGAGCAATGACAGTTCGTTGTGATCTCGGCGATCCGTAGGTGGCAACCGTCGTACGAAGCAAAAGGATGCCAAAGGAAGTTAAGAAATTCTAACTAAGTGTGAGGATACGGAGAGTAGCCCAGAAAATTGACCGTCCTGCAAATCCGTCAATGTTATCAGAGAGTAGCCCAGTACCTATTTCCAAAAGATTGTAAGTATGGAGGAACCGAAGCCATCAATGCACCATTTTTCACGCAATGGACTGTCATCCATGTCCGTCGATGGTAACATAAAGTTGGTGAAGAAAGCTGGAGAAAAGGAAGTTAAGTATGGAATGACGGAGGGCCTCAATGGTCCGTCGTGACCTCGATGGTCCGTCGCTCAGTCGTTGACTCAGATGCGTTTCTGTGAAGATTTTCTTTAAATAGATTTCCCTTTAATGTTAGGACTTATCTATTATAAATACTTGTTTTTTTTTTTATTAAAACGACCCTTGAGGTGGTTCAGGGGCTTAGCAACACCCCCAGGCCTTAACATTTATAAAAGAAAATTTACATGAAGGGGGACTTAAAGCCTTACCTTCTATCATTTGGTAGGTTATGAATAGATTACTCTACTAAGAGTAATTTATTCTACCTTTATACAATAAGATGCACATAAAAGAAAAATACCTAGAGAGGACTCCTCCCTTAATACATTTATCTAATAATGCATAAACTAGGGAGACTCTCCCTTTACATGTTTAAGATAAAGTTGAGTAAACTAATTCAACTAACTATTTCTAGTTAAAGAACAAATTTACATGCCAAATGAAATTTTTAACAATCAATATGTATATTGATTATTATGGTGGAAATTTGATTGAATTGATCTTCCTTCTTCTGAAGTTGTATATATCCATCTTCTCCAACATATAGCTTCCTCTAATTGTCCCCTTTAGTTGTTGTGGAGTATAAAAATGTTTTGGAATGTCTATCGTGTGGCTCCACTTTGCTAGTAAATCTGCAGTGTTATTAGCTTCTCTATAAATGTGTTTGCAATGAAAGTACTGAAGTTTACTTATTGTTTGAAGTAGTTGCTGGACAGTTTGTTGACATCTCCATGGAGGTTTGATTATGTTGTTGATCCATTGACAAATCATTTCTGAATCTACCTCCAGCTCTATGTTTTTGTATCCATGCTGTTCACACCATTCTATCCCAAAAGTTGCTGCTTTTAACTCTGCAAAATTATTAGTACCTATACCAAATGGAACTGAAAATGCATATATTAATTTCCCCTGGTGATCTCTAAGAACACCACCTCCACCTATCTTACCATTATCAGCTAAGGCACTACCATCAGTGTTAAGTTTATAAATATATTGTTTTGGTTTAATCCATCTAACCATGATTACTTTATAATGGTGTTTACACTATTCCACAATATTAATCAAACTCTCCCAATTAGACTGCCATGGTATATTAGGAAAAGTTAACTTTACTACCTGCATTGTTTCTTTAAAAATACCATACTTAACCTTTTGTATAATGGATTGCTTGCCTCCATACTTCACTGCGCACCTGTTTTTCCAAAGATTCCAACAAATAAAATTAGGTAAAATATGCATTAATAATTTATGTACCTCATTATAAGTAGGTAGATTCCTCCACTGAATAAGTTGACTTCTTAAGGTTGTATTAGTATGGATTAAACCAACACTTGATGAATGATATTTCCAGATGTGTTTAGCAAAATTTCCTGTGACTAAAATATGATTAATATCATCCTTCCCTTTCTTATAACAACAATAACAGTCCATTTCTTCTCTTCCAAATTTCAGCATACTTTCATTTGTAGGAAGTTTACTCCTCAAAGCTCTCCAAATAAAGAAAGATACGTTGAAGGGTATTTTCTTAGTCCAGACTATCTTATTAATAGGATCTTTATTGTGTTTCTTCCTAATAATTTCCCATGCTGAGGATATAGAAAACTTTCCAGAATCTGCAGGAATCCATATAGCTGAATCTTCACTACCTTCTTGATAATTAAAATTTGTTTGCAAAATATTGAGGACCAACTGTGCTGGAACATGTTGTCTTACAAAACTCTCATTCCAACTACCATCAGTTAGATAATCTTTTACCTTTCTATTATTCAAACTGGATATATTTTCACATTCATTGGCCATGGCTCCACTCCCTAACCAATTATCCCACCAGAAATGACAATTACCAGAATTAACATTCCATTTAATAAGTGATTCAACTTCTAGTCTGTTCCTTGTTAAATACCTCCATACTAGAGAATCTCCAGTGTCACACTTTTTAGCCACTGGATTTGCTCTTTGGCAGTATTTTGCCATTAAAAATTGACTCCAAAGAGATTTCTTAGTTCTGAATTCCCACCACTGTTTATACTGAAAGGCTTTACAAACATCATCTATAAGTCTTACTCCAATACCACCTTCATTAGTTGGATATGCCAAAGTATCCCATGAAGCCCAATGGTACTTTTTGCCCTCATTATCCAAACCCCAAAAGAAGTCAGCAATTACTTTCTTAATATGAGATAAAGTAGTCTTTGGAGGGGACATAGTTGCTATAGTATGTATAGGAATAGATTGCAAAACATGTTTCACTAGAGTAATTTTTCCTCCAAAACTCAGAATTTTTGATTGCCAGCCTGAAATCCTTCTTATCACCTTGTCCACAACTTCTGAGTAATAACTAATTCTTTGTCCTCCAACATATAATGGGCATCCTAAATAGCTAATAGGGCTGTACTTAATACCAAATCCTATCACTAATTTGATGTCCTCTAATATGTTATGATTAGTCTTAGTAGTAACCATGCAAAAGCTTTTGTCTTTGTTCACCTGCTGATCAGAAGCCCTCTCATAATCCTCAATAATCTTCATTATTAGATTCAAAGACCTTCTATCAGTTGAAGTGAATATAATAATATCATCAGCAAAGCTAAGATGGTTAATTTGAGGCCCATTCTTCTCCATGTTGAACCCTCTATATACTTTGTTATTATAAATGAGATTTAAGTTCCTTGACAGAACCTCAGCTCCAATAATAAACAAAGCTGGAGATAATGGATCACCCTGCTTGAGACCCCTTGTAGACTTAAAAAATCCATGCCTTTTACCATTAATCACTATAGAATACCAGTTGTTACACATTATTCTCCAGGCTCTATCTATAAAAATTTCACTAAAACCCATTTTTCTTAAAACTGTACAAGTGTAAGCCCATGAAACTCTGTCATATGCTTTAACCATATCCAACTTGATCACTGCATTCATACCCTCTTTAGGTAATTTAATACCATGAATAACTTCTTGTGCCAACAAAATGTTTTCAGAAATGCTTCTTCCTTTAACAAAACCAGACTGATTGTCTGATATAATCTTAGGAAGAATGGATGCCAACCTGGTACTCAAAATTTTGGAAATAATTTTATTAGTAAAATTGCTAAGGCTCACAGGTCTATAGTCTTTCAATTTGTTAGGATGAGCCACTTTATTATAAATACTTGTAAAAACCTCGTTTTTGGGGTTAGACTCTTGGGTATTTTTCAGATAATATTATTCTAGTTGTGAACTTGTGATTTTGAGAAGTTTTTCTATTTTCCTGAAATCATTTATTGCAGGCTTATTGATTAATTCAAGTAATTTTCTAGATTTTATTCAACCTCATCCAAGTAAGCACATGAATTCTTATCAACTTAATATGAACTATGTGATTATTCACTTGGGTAACTAAATCCATAGTTAGTGTTGTGGGAACCATGGTATTTAACAAGGTAAAAACTAGCTAAAATAATAATTATAGAAAAATGTCTGGCATGTATTGATTATTCTTTCATGTAGAAGTCATTTTAATGAGTGCACACATTAGAACTCATCTTGTTGCTACTTGTTGGACCAAGGAGGTAGATAATAAGAAAAGATTTATCAACGTAGATTTAGTATACACTATGTAATAGGCTAGTGTCGATTGGTGCGATGTAATAACTAAGCTATACATCCATTATGATGCTTAATATGAGGTAAAGTTATGTTTTAGTAAATCATAAGCACATAGCCGGAGCAAGGTACGGAGTGAAATTTCATAGTTGCCAGACCAAGGAATTAGGGATACATAACTTACCACTTTGCATCCAAGATACTAACAAAGGATTGTTATAGCTATAATTACCGCATTATGAACCTCTGGGCAACACTTAAGTCGTAGTTACTCTCATTACTTGATAAAAATCAAATCTTTAAATCTGTCACTTGTTTATTTATAAACAGCTAATTACATTTATTGCTTAAAGAACCCCTATTTGTTAATTTATTGTGGAAAGGACTTTACTAAATACAAGTAATAAAAGGTTAAAGTTTAGTCTAAATCATTTTTCTCGTGGGATCAACGCCAACCTCATAGTTGGGTTCTTTACTTGGTACGACAACTTATACTTCTTTTCGAGAAGTACATTTGAGCATATCAAATTTTGGCGCCATTTCCGGGGAAAGTCGTTTTTAGATTAACTTTAAGGTTATTACCAAAGTTTAGTCAACATTTTCGTAATTTTACTTTTTTCTCTTTGTGTTTGTCTCTTGTATGTCTAACTTCCGTGTATGCCAAGTACGCGGAGTAGAGGAGAACTCATACTCTCACCCTACCAAGAACTAGAGTGTACACTGCATAAAATGAACCAAAATTTGGGTATTCTCGATGATGATCACTACCCAGAAATTTCACCACCGGTTGATGCTCATGATCAATTATTACCAGAAAACTATAAGGAAAATGGAATACGGAGGCAAACTCACACTCCACGCCCTCAAGAGTATTATAAGGATATGATAATATTACTGACACTAATGGGCCACTTTTCTTGCCACTTGTACCACAAGGTCAACCTTTCATTGTAACTAGTAGTCTGAGGGACATGCTCAATGCTAGAGGTTTATTGTCGGTGCTAACTTCTGAAGATCCACATGCTCACATCGCCAAGGTGAGGTCGGTGTGTAGGATTTGTGTTGGGAGTCCTGCTTTAAATATGGACGTAATAGGGTAGAGAGTGTTTCCTCTCTTACTGACTGGAGAGGCCACTATATGGTTTACCGAGCTCCCCTATAACTCAATCTACACATGGAATAAATTGGGGGACGTTTTGTTAGCACGTTACTACCCGGTGTCTAAAAAGATAAACCATAAAGATAGGGTGACCAACTTTGTCGCAAAACCAGGAGAATCAGTCAGTAGTTCTTAGGAAGGTTCACTTCGTTCTTGAGAAGCGTCCCCAATCACCACATCGATGATGAGTCACTAAAAGAGTACTTCTATTAGGGACAAGATGATAATAATAAAGCAGAACTGGATACAATAGCGGGTGGTTTTTATGTGGAGTGTCCCTATGTTGAGATTGCTGAGAAGTTGGAGAAAATCTCCCGAAATGATAAAGCTTGGATCACTAGAAAGTTAGATATTAGGGGAAACACTTTTGTAGGGCAATCCGCACACAAAATAGCCACATATGATATTTATGAAGAAATGTCTCAAATGAGAACTGAGCTTAGGTTGGTGTTGAAACACGTCACTTGGGGTATAGAAAAGGTAAATGCGGTAAACTACGTGTCTAAACCACCACTGCCGACTGATGAGTATCAATAAGACGAGGAATCTTATGCGGTAAATGAGCAAACAGGGGGTTTCTGACCATACTCCCGAGGCTCCAATCAGGAGAATTGGCGCCAAGGTCAACGAAATTACGGTTAGAAACTATGGTAATTACAATTGAGAGGGTCATTATGTCTGAGATGGAAATTACAACCGCGACAATAACTTCAACTAGGGTACCTATGGTAACAGAAATGATAGGAATGGTCCCTATATTCCACCTCAAAATTGTGATGTATCTCCTAGGGATGGTGGAGGTAGTATGGTGAGAGTTGAGGATATGTTGCAGAAAATGGTGAGAAGGTTGGATTCTAGTGATGAGCACACTAAAGATTTGAGGAGTGACTTAGCGAATATTTGGCAGAAATTTGATCCACATGCAATCTCGATGGAGCATCTTGAGTTGCATATGGCCCTATTGTCTTTGACTGTAGACCCACGCCAACCGAGCACTCTTCCTAGGAATACAGTCCAAAATCCAAAAAAATGATGGATATTGTATGGTAGTAACAACTTGAGATGGTAAGCAAACCTTTTACCCACTAATGTCATCTAGTGTAGAAAATGTTATGAAAGGTGATGATGATGTAGTGGATGTTAGTGGTAATTTAAAAGACAAAATGGGGAAAAAGCTGAGGTACCTCAAAAGGTGACACTCATGCCTAGAACAGCACCTCCATTCCCACAGAGGTTAGTGAAAAGATCGAGGATGGTAAATATCGACATTTTATCACTATGGTCAAACAGCTTTCCGTCAATGCTTCTTTGATAGAAGCTCTTGAAGAAATACCCGGTTATGCCTAGTTTATGAAAGATATGGTCACTAAGAAAATATTGATCAGTTTTGAGGATGATTATAGAATTCAGCATTGTTGTGCTATTGCTACAAGGTCTTTAGTGCAAAAGAATGAAGATCTGGGTGCCTTCACTATTCCATGTACAATTGGGTTATTACACTTTACGTAAGCATTATGTGATCTTGGGGTAATCATAAATCTCATGCCTTTCTCTATTTACAAAAAGTTGGGCTTGGGTAACCCAAAGCCCACTACGATGCGGCTACTGATGGCCGATCAAACGGTGAAGAGGCCTATTGGGATACTCCGCGATGTGTGTGTAAAAGTGGAGTAATTCATATTTTTGGGCGATTTTGTGACTCTGGATTATTAGATTGATTTTGAGGTGCCGATTATTCTTGGGAGGTCATTCCTTACTACAGGTAGAGCCTCGGTTCATATGGAGAAAGTGCAAATAAAATTTCAGTTGAACAATAAAGAAGTTGCACTTATGGGATCCTTAGGGGTGGTTGTAGTGGTTTATTTTATCATTATGTTGGTTATGACTATGTTGATATGTTATGAGTAATATTTTATGAAATAATCATATCAAGATGTCCTAAGAGAATATATTATTATAGAGAAAATGAAATACGCAGGCAAATTCACACTCCACGCCCTCAAGAGTATTATAGGGGATATGATAATAATACTGACTCTGATGGGCCACTTGTCTTGCCACCTGTACTACAAGGTCATACTCTAATTGTAACTAGTAGTCTGAGGGAAATGCTCAATGTTATAGGTTTGTTGTCGGGTCTAACTTCTGAAGATCCACATGCTCACATCGCCAAGGTGAGGTCGGTGTGTAAGATTTGTGTTGGGAGTCCTAATTTAAATATGGACGTAATAGGGTAGAGAGTGTTTCCCCTCTTACTGACTGGAGAGGCAACTATATGGTTTACCGAGCTCCCCTATAACTCAATCTACACTTGGAATCAATTGGGGGATGTTTTCTTAGCACGTTACTACCCGGTGTCTAAAAAGATAAACCACAAAGATAGGGTGACCAACTTTGTCGCACTACCAGGATTATCAGTCAGTAGTTTTTAGGAAGGTTCACTTTGTTCTTGAGAAGCGTCCCCCATCACCGCATCGATGATGAGTCACTAAAAGAGTACTTCTATTGGGGACAAGATAATAATAAAGCAGAACTGGATACGATAGCGGGTGGTTATTATGGGGAGAGTCCCTATGTTGAGATTGCTGAGAAATTGGAGAAACTCTCCCGAAATGATAAAGCTTGGAGCACTAGAAAGTTAGATATTGGGGGAAACACTGTTGTAGTGCAATCCGCACACAACCCAGCCACATATGAGATTTATGAAGAAATGTCTCAAATGAGAACGGAGCTTAGGTTGGTGTTGAAACACGTCACTTGGGGTATAGAAAAGGTAGATGAGGTGAACTACGTGTCTAAACCACCACTGCCGACTGATGAGTATCACTAAGACGAGGAATCATATGCGGTAAATGAGCAAACAAAGGGTTTCCAACCAAACTCCCAAGGCTCCAATCAGGAGAATTGGCGCCAAGGTCAATGAAATTACGGTTAGAAACTATGGTAATTACAACTGAGAGGGTCATTATGTCTGAGATGGAAATTAAAACCGCGACAATAACTTCAAGAGGGGTACCTATGGTAACATAAATGATAGGAATGGGCCCTATATTCCACCTCAAAATTGTGATGTTGCTCCTAGGGATGGTGGAGGTAGTATGGTGCGAGTTGAGGATATGTTGCAGAAAATGGTGAGAAGGTTGGATTCTAGTGATGAGCACACTAAAGATTTGAGGAGTGACTTAGCGAATATTTGGCAGAAATTTGATGCAAATTCAATCTCGATGGAGCATCTTGAGTTGCATATGGCCCTATTTTCTTTGACTGTAGACCCATGCCAACCGAGCACTCTTCCTAGAAATACAGTCCAAAATATAAAAAATTATGGATATTGTATGGTAGTAACAACTTGAGGTGGTAAGCAAACCTTTTACCCACTGATGTCGTCTGGTGTAGAAAATGTTATAAAAGGTGATGATGAGGTAGTGGAGGTTAGTGGTAATTTAAAAGACAAAATGGGGAAAAAGCTGAGGTACCTCAAAAGGTGACCCCCATGCCTAGACCACCACTTCCATTCCCACAGAGGTTAGTGAAAAAGACCGAGGATGGTAAATATCGACATTTTATCACTATGGTCAAACAACTTTCCGTCAATGTTCCTTTGATAGAAGCTCTTGAAGAAATACCCGGTTATGCCAAATTTATGAAAGATATGGTCACTAAGAAAATATTGATCAATTTTGAGGATGATGATAGAATGCAGCATTGTAGTCATATTTCTACAAGGTCTTTAGTGCAAAAGAATGAAGATCCGGGTGCCTTCACTATTCCATGTACAATCGGGTTATTACACTTTTCGTAAACATTATGTGATCTTGGGGAAATCATAAATCTCATGCCTTTCTCTATTTACAAGAAGTTGGGCTTGGGTAACCCAAAGACCACTACGATGCTGATACTGATGGCCGATCGAACGATGAAGAGTCCTATTGGGATACTCCACTATGTGTTAGTAAAAGTGGAGTCATTCATATTTCCGGGCTATTTTGTGATTCTGGATTGTGAGATTGATTTTGAGGTGCCTATTATTCTTGGGAGGTCATTCCTTGCTACGGGTAGAGCCTTGGTTCATATGGAGAAAGGGAAAATGAAATTTCAGTTGAACAATAAAGAAGTGACTTTCAACATTTGTAGGTCCATGAGAGAGAGTGGTGAGATCCAATCGGTATCTGCCATATCTTACAAGGTTAAAAAGTATATGGGGTACAAATAGCAGAGCGTCTGGGTGTAGAAGCACTAGTGGTGGTGATTACAAATTTTAATAGTGATCATATTGAAGAGTATGTGTCATGGGTCGCGGCACTTGAACGAGGTGATGTTCGGTTTAAACCAAAGAATTTGGAGTTACATATGAAGCCTTGCGAGTCTCCGCCCGTGAAACAATCTATAGACGAGGCTCAAAAAGTAGAACTTAAGGCTCTACCACCTCATCTGAGGTACGTATTCGTAGGAAACGTGACACTCTGCCGGTAATTATTGCATCGGATTTGAATATGCATCAAGTTGAGAGTTTGGTGGAGGTGTTAAAAAGGTTCAAAAGATCTATTGGGTGGACTATTGCGGACATTATTGGGATCCCTCCTGGTATTTGTTCAAATAAAATCCAACTCATGCCCGATCATAAGCCAAGTATTGAGCACCAGAGATGTTTAAATCCACCTCTTCAAGAGGTAATGAAGAACGAAATCATTAAGTGGTTGGATGCTGAAGTGATATATCCAATCGTCGATAGTAGTGGGGTATGCCCTATTCAGTGTGTACCTAATAAAAGGGGAATGATTGTGGTCTCCAATGAGAAAAATGAGCTTGATACGATGAGGTTGAGGACTTGATAGAGGGTATGCATGGGTTACAAGAAATTAAATGCATGGACCGAGAAGGACCATTTTCCAAAGCCCTTCATGGATCAGATGTTGGATAGACTTGCAGGAAAGGGGTGGTACTATTTTCTTGATGGGTATTTAGGTTATAATCAGATTTCTATTGCGCTAGAAGATCAAGAGAAAACCACTTTTAGTTGTCGTTATGGGACCTTCACGTTCAAGAAAATGTTGTTTGGGTTATGTACTGCACCATACATATTTCAGAGATGTATGATGTCATTATTATCCGATAAGGTGGAGGACACTATGGACGTGTTTACGGATAATTTTTCAGGTGTTGGTGACTCATTGAGCGGTGTTTGAGTCATTTGTCCGAGGTTCTTAAGAGGTGTGAAGATTACAACCTTGTGCTAAATTGGGAAAATTGTCACTTCATGGTGAAAGAAGGTATTGTATTGGGTCATCGCATTTCAGAGAAGGGTATAGAGGTTGTACGAGCCAAAGTTGAGGTGACAGAGCAACTTCCTCCACCTATCTTTGTAGAAGGTGTGAGAAGTTTTCTTGGGCATGCATGCTTATACTGGAGTTTCATCAACGATTTTTCAAAGATTGCACATCCCTTGTGCAAGTTGCTTGAGAAAGAGTGTATGTTTCATTTTGTTGAATCTAGTCTTAAGTCATTTGGTGAGTTAAAGGAAAAGTTGGAGTCTGCACCTATCACCATTTTTCTGGATTAGAGAAACCCTTTTGAGATGACGTGTAATGCGAGTGGGGTTGCTCATGGTGTGTTATTGGGACAAAGAAATGACAAAATCATTTATCCCATTTACTATGATCGTAAAGCCCTTAATGAATCCCAAAAGAACTACACGGTGACTGAATAAGAGATCCTTGCAATAGTCTTTGCTTTCGAGAAATTTTTCTCCTATTTTCTTGGCACGAGGGTTACTGTGCATACTGATCATTCTTCTTTGAGATATTTGATGGAAAGAAGGATGAAAAACCGAAGTTGGTTAGTTAGATATTAATATTGCAAGAATTCGACTTTGAGGTAAAAGATAGAAAAGGGACCGAAAATCAAGTTGTTGATCACTTGTATGGATTAGAAGATGAATCAATGAGAGTGTTGGGTGAAAAGATTGAGATATATTATACCTTCCCTGATGAGCATGTATTGGATGCCTCCGAAGACTTGATTCCATGGTTCGCAGATTTTGCGAATTATCTGGCTAGTAATATCGTCCCTCCGGACTTGTCGTTTCATCAAAGAAAAAAGTTCATGCATGATGTGAAAAAATTCTTTAGGGATGATCCATAATTAAATAGGAGTTGTTTGATGTGTGGGCATTGACTTTATGGTCCACTTTATGAGTTCTCATGGGATGAAGTACATTCTTGTGGAAGTCGATTATGTGTCTAAATGGGTGGAGTCTATTGCACTCTCAAATTATGAAAGGAAGAGTGTCACCGCGTTCTTGCTAATTACATATTTTCCACATTTGTCACCCCAAGGGCTAATATTAGTGATGGGGGGTATAACTTTTTGCAACAATCTGTTCAAGGGATTATTGGAAAAATATGGGGTTTGCCATAATGTGGCCACTTCTTACCATCCTCAAACTAGTGAGAAAGTTGATGTGTCAAACAGGGATATTAAGCATATTTTGGAAAAAATGGTGAATGCTACTAAGACGGATTGGTCAATGAGGCTTTATGATGCTCTTTGGCCTACCGGAAAGCATACAAGACTCCCATAGGTATGTCCCCATACCAACTTCTGTATGGGAAGGCTTGTCACTTACCGGTTGAATTAGAGCACAAGGCCATATGGGGAATAAAGAAGTTGAAAATGAATTTAAATGAGGCTTTGGAATAAAGGTTAAACGGGTTGAATGAGCTTGATGAATTTCTATTGAAGGCATATGAAAGTTCAACCCTCTAAAAAGAAAAGATGAAGATGTACCAACACCAAAAGATTGAGAAGCACGATTTTTTGGTTTGGAATTTTGTGCTTTTGTTCAATTCTAGGTCGCGTTTGTTTCCAGGCAAACTCAAGTCCAAATGGACTGGTCCCTATTTGATCACCCAACTATTCCATCATGGTGTGGTTGAGTTTGAGAACAAGGAGAGTGTGAGGTTCAACGTGAACGGGCAGCGAATAAAAATCTATCTCGGGTATGTTGAAACGGTGAAAGAAGTGGTCAAGGCATACCATATTGATGAAGTCTAAGTAATCAAGAGTCCTCAAGCGCTGATTGGGAGGCAACCCAATATGTATCCACTAGCAAACTATAGGTTTTTCATGATTTTCTAGGAATAGTTGCATTATTTTTTCTTTTATTTATTTAATGTTTTGTCTGACTGCTCTTTTCTTTTTCATTAGTAGTATTGGCTAGATCATAGATTAATGTCCATGTGAAAAAAGTGTCCAAAAAATGCAAAAAATTAGCTTAATGGTTGTTAAATGTGCAGGCATTAAATCACCAGAATTCACCAAAAAAATTGGTCTGCTGCACCCATCAATGGACCGTTGTGTCATCGACGGACCGTCGGTTGGATTCGTCATGCCCACGTATGTCTTTCAAATTTTCCAAGTTAGGTCACCCTCAACGGACCCCCATGACGGACCATTGACCCTGTTATGGTCCTTCGACTGGGAATCATCGCGTCTTTACCCACCGACCTGACCCGACATGACCGACTGAATATTAAAAGTTTTAAACCTTTAAAGTTCCCACCTCTTCACATAACCGCTCATAACCATTTCTCTCCTCATTTCCTACCATTTCTCCCCACTTCATCGCCATTAACTCATATTCCCTCTCCATCTTTTGAATTCCCACATTTTCCCCAAATTCCTACAGTTCCTTTCTCCTCAAATTCTCCCATCAGTCGATGTTCGTGGTGTTTGTGATGTTGTTGAACTACCAGTGACTTACTTCCTCTTCCTCCACTCCAATTATCAGGTATGTTCTTCTGATCAGTGAATTAACTATCATTAATTTTTTGTTTTCTAATTAAACTTGTTTACTTACCGTGTGGGTCTCCAATTTTGGACCCTTATTGCATGCTAGAACTCACCCCCGTTGTCCTAAGTTCCTGTAGAACACTGATATTGAAAAGGAATGGGGGTGCTTTATAAAAAATGGCTTGTGTTTCCTGATTTTGTTTCTGACCGAGGGTTGATAGGCTGTAGAAAATTGAATGCTAAAACTAAAAAACTCTTGCCCTAGGGATGACGGGATGTTGGATAGTTGCTTGGGAATCTTGGGTTGTTAAGGATACTCCGCATTAGTAAGTTAGGGGAACTTATTCAAGAATAAAAAGAAAAAAGATAAAGAAAATAAAAAGGAATATGTCCCTAAAGGACAGTATCAGACCCGGTCGATGGATCGTCGTGCGTGCCATCAATCCCCACTTCTCATTCTTAGGCCAAGTGTCACTTGACGAACCCATATGACAGACCATTGTACCTTCGACCGTCCTTCTTGAACAACAGTCCACACTATTAGAAACTTTATTTGTGATGTTTACAAATTTTAGTCTAAGTGTCTCTCAACGGACCCCTATGACGGACCTTCGTGCCTTCGATGGTCCATCTTGCACAATCGTTTCCACAATTAGAACCCTTGCATCTGATGATATACAAAAATTTCACTAAGTTTTCCTTGGCCGACCCCATGACGGACCGTCGTGCCTCCAACGGACCGTCTAGTAGTCTGTCATGCAGTGCTGCAATTGTTGCACTGCCATTCCATTTCTTATTCTAACTTGTTGCTTTGTTCTATTGCATGTACTGGTGCTAATTGTATTTTTTGCAGGTACTTATCGCACCAAAAGAAGACCGCGTCTACTCACGAGAGTGTTGCAAGTATGTCTCCCCGTCCGTTCAAATGGTTATAGGCTCGGTCGATGAGTGTGACCCGTCGTACGTGCCACCACGCACTCTCACTCCCACCCGTGATACACACACAAGCAAAGCCATGCTCACAAAGGTGGCACCCGACAGAGTCATTTCCTCCCAGTATGAAGAGGAGCGCATACAGATCGCCACACCTTCTGGGTCTGCTGCACAATCTGAGGGAGCATCTGGCTCCGAGGATGCTTCCGATTCTGAGGAAGTGTCTAGTTTTGAGGAGGTGTCCGGTTCTGGGGAGGCCTCTAATCCCGCTATTGCATCCCACCCTTCCTCGTCTATTGAGGTTGATAGTACTGACTCTACTCCAGCACCCAGACTAGCGTACATGCCCTGGTTACGGATCAGCCAAACCGGTGGTGTGTTGAGAGGAAATTTCAAGTATACACCGACTCCAAACTGTCGAATGATAACGGGGTCATGACCCAGACTCAGACACTAAAGCAGCGGGTTCTTACTGGGAGTCTCCCCACCATGTCGGCTATTCATGAATTATTCACCAAGCATCGGTTGGAGTAGGCGACTCGGGATGTAGGTTGTTATAGTGAGGAGATGGTCCAAGAGTTCTACGCCTCCTCTGTGGAGACTCTCCAATCTCAGATAGACAGGCGGTCATCCCCCCGCCAAACATGCTCCTTTGGATTACGTCCGAGTCCGCAGCAAGCGGGTTGACATTTCCTTGCTGGTCATATGCAACTTCCTCTATGGTGCAGATGTTGATGCCACCCGGACACCTCTCACAACCGAGTTCGACTATTGGTGGAAGTTGATTAAAGATGGACGGTTCCAGCATGATCTAGAGTTGAGAGAGACTACCAAGCAATGGATTGCAAAGTACCTTTTCATCGATGGTGAGGCTGCCGATTGGGTGTTGGACCCCAAGGGGAGTATAAATAATGATAACCTCACCTTCACAGCCATGTTTTTCTGGTTACTAGTCCGACATTGCCTTCACCACCCCCCCACCACTGTAGCAGAAAACATTGTTACTTGGGATTGTGTGTTACTGATGGTGGCAATAATTGTTGGGTTCGAGGTGGACTTCACAAGGCTACTTCAGGCGGTGAAATATGAGAGGTCCTTCAAGGCCACTACTACGTACCCCTTCCCGTGTATGGTTTTTGCTTTGTGCAAGTTCGAAGGAGTGCCCATGTGGCACATTAATGTGCTCAAGACCCCGCCTAGTACAGTAGATATTCGCCTCATTCGTAATGAGGCCAATGAGTTGGCTCCTTATAGAGGGCCCCGTTAGTAGGTGCAGCCTCATGGTGAGAACCTAGAAGCAACGGTAGAACAAGCCCAAGCGGCTAACCCAGCTAAATCTGAGCCTACAGACACCACTCTAGTAAAGTTTATTCTGGGTGGTAGTACCGCTCCGAGATCCTCCCGCTCGACTCCATCTGCTACTCTTGTCTTGCTTTATAGGGACCAGAAACTTGAGGCCCAAATCGCTACACTTCTTCACCATATCTATCCTTGGATGCAGTGGTCTATTGCTGAGGTAGAGGAGCGCTTAGCGAGGAAGATGGACAAGCATACTGAGCGGAAAGTCAAGGAGGTCCACCTGCACTTGGACACTTTTGAGCTGCGGGTTCTTGCCCAACCATACCCTACAGTTTATGTGACGGCTCTCTAGGATGTTGTGGATAGTCTTAGAGCGGATTTAATACTATACTAGAGTCTCGGCTGCCGGAGTCTGAGGCCCCTTCTTCAAAGCACCTGAGGACAAAGTGTTAGCGGCCTTGTTCTCCAATTCCACAGTGCCACCACCTCCCCCACGAGATCGTGTAAAGAGTCACAGAGTTAGAGATGAGGAGGAGTCTAGGGCGTGGAAGAAGGAATGTCATGAGTTGGAGGCTGTGAGGAGAGCCTCGCTCATTGATGGGGGGACTCGCCAGTTGAGGGCTATAAAATTGGCTGCCGAGGTGTCTAGCAACAGAGTATTTGAGGCTGAGAGAAGCACTACTGATGATGTTGTTGTTGTTGAGGACACTATTGAGGTTGTCCCGACTAAAGAGGGAACGGGTTCTGGGAAACCGGACCTGTAAGCTTGTTGGTCGCCAACACTTTTTGCCTCAGGTTTGCTTCACCTACCACCCTATTTTATATACTTTTATGCATTGGGGACAAATTCATGTATTTTTGTTGGGGGTGGGATAAATGAAAAGTGAGTGCTAAGGTGAAGTCTGAGTAGCCTAACTCACGATCCTCTCTTGGGGTTTTCTTGGTTGTGTTCTTTTTCCCCATGATACTGGTTATTTTTATTGTTGAACTTGCATGTTGATATCTTTTGTACATAGTATAGAATTGAATCTTAAGCATGATGGCTAAAAAAATGATATCCTGATTTAAAGAAAATGTTGAATGAGTAGGAATAGTAACTAAAAAAATGTGTGGCTCTAAGAATGACATAGTGATACACCGATGCATGACCCTAAATTTAAAACTCAAACTATATTTCTAATAATTTTGTAGAGTGATGAGATGTCAAGTGAGTGTGAGGAAAATTTGAATATTGCACCATTGGTATTGAGCTAGAACTTGCCTGGTTAGTCCTGCTAAAAGTAAGTTGTAATAGGCAATTAGGAAATGATCATAGGCCCTTGATCAATATAGCTAATCTATAGCCTAAATAAAAGAAAACCTAATAAAATTAATCTGTTCTTGATCCAAATGATTTGAGCTTAAAATAGACCCTTTTTTTCACCACAACTACTCTTTTCTGGGAACAATGTTTTTGCCCTGGTCCCTCCTTGGAAATGTTCACCTCAGCTTATGACAAAAGCATAAGTTGAGGGTGGATAATGTAGAAAATAACCTTGTCGTGGCCCTGACCCAACTTTGGGTATTGTGTACATTGACTCATGGCTTGAGGGTGGCTATTATGACGAATGCTCCTGAAAGTGGGGTTGAAAGAACAAAGAGAGAGAAAGAACAAAAGAAAAGTGATGCAAGAAAATTTCAAAGAAAAGTAAAAATAATTTGAAAATGTGAAAAGACAAAAAACAAAAGGAAAGTGTCACTTACACAAAAGAAGAAATAAGGGAGAATAGCAAGGTGAATGAATACAAAAAAATTAACAAATACGACGGAATAAAATGATGAAAAGGTGGGATGCTTAGTTATTATGGCAAGGAGAGCAATAAGTCACTAAAACTTATCCAAATGTACCCTACCTTACCCTAAGCCTAAGTTACAAGCTAAGAAAGTCCTATCGTGATCCGAAGAGTCTATTATGGTGAACTTGAAGAAGTAAAAATAAAGGCAAGCCTATGGTAGTAAGTATGAATGAGGTGTGAAGTTGTTCTGAGAGTGAGTGTTGAAAACTAATAATTATACTCAAACTGAAATTAGTGTGTGAAAAATGAGTATGTTATTTTGAAGCAAGGGCACTAGTTGCAATACCAAAAAATTGCATGATCAAGACTAATAGTGATAGAATGCATAAAACAATTTGAAAATAATCGGTATTGATAGCCAAATGATTGCAAAAAGCTAAAATAAGGATACTCTTGTACAAAGATTATATGGTGAGTCATTGCTATGCTCAAACTTACTTCTCAAATAAGAAGTAAAGCAGTCGTATCAAATAAAGAACCCAACTAATGAGGTTGGGATCACTCCCACAAGGAAAATAGTTCAAACTTAACTTCAATCTATTATTACTACTAATTAGTCAATTATTTCCTTGGAAAACAAAGACAATAAAGGGGGGGGGGGAGTTACTTCTTAATGATTGAAAATAACTAGCTAAATTAAAGGATACACTAACAGCTTCAAACGATGGAGTTTAATCCATTAATAAGAGTAACTAGGGTTTACGTGTTCCCCATAGGTTCATCACTTGATAATTCTAACAATAACAATTATTTCCTAGTATCTTGAATGCAAAGTGATAAGTTATGTATTTCTAAATCCTAGGTCCGGCATCTAGAAAATTTCAATCCGCACCTTGGTCTGGCAACGTGTGTTGCTATACTAACCCTTAGCTTTACCTCATATTAAGAATCGTATTCGATACTTGACTAAGTTATTACCTCGTACCAATCAATACCAGCAAGAGTAACTAGGGTTTACGTGTTCCCCATAGGTTCATCACTTTATAATTCTAACTATAACAATTCTTTCCTAGTATCTTGAATGCAAAATGATAAGTTATGTATTTCTAAATCCTTTGTCCGGCATCTAGAAAATTTCAATCCGCACCTTGGTCTGGCTGCGTGTCTTGCTATACTAACCCTTACCTTTACCTCATATTAAGCATCGTATTCGATACTTGACTAAGTTATTACCTCGTACCAATCAATACTAGCAAGAGTAACTAGGGTTTACGTGTTCCCCATAGGTTCATCACTTGATAATTCTAACTATAACAATTCTTTCCTAGTATCTTGAATGCAAAGTGATAAGTTATGTATTTCTAAATCCTTGGTCTGGCATCTAGAAAATTTCAATCCGCACCTTGGTCTGGCTACGTGTCTTGCTATACTAACCCTTACCTTTACCTCATATTAAGTATCGTATTCGATACTTGACTAAGTTATTACCTCGTACCAATCAATACTAGCCTATTAGATACTATACACTAAATCTATGTTGATAATTCATGTTCTATTATCTACCTCCTTGGTCCGGCAAGTAGAATTAAGGCGAGTTCGAACATTGGTCATCCGTATAAAAGACTTCTAAGAGAAAGAATTATCAATACATGCAAGACACTATTCTAGAATAGTTACTTTAGTTAGGTTTTACCTCATTATTCACCTATGGTTCCCACAACCCTAGTTATGGAGTTTTATTACCCATAGTCATAATCACAATATTCATATATGTAAGATAAGAAATCATGCACTTACTTCAATAAGAATGAATAAAATCCAAAAGTTCACTTGATTAATCAACAAAAGTAACCAGCAATTAATTACTGAAATTAATTGAAGACTAAAGATTCTCCAAAAGTGTAACAATAATCACCAAATCAATAGTCTAAAAATAATAAAGAGTCTAACCCCAAAAATGATGTAACTATTTATAAAAAATAAACACCTAATAAATTAAGGACTCTTTTTGCTGGAAATCTGTAAAAAATGTGGCTGGGTCGATGGTCCATGCGACAAATCGTCGTGGTCACGACGGTCCGTCGATGGTCTCCGTTCAAAAACACTTGAACTCTTGGAATTTGGGTAATGGAACTACTTTTCTGATCTTCATGACGAACCAGCAGGACAGACCGTCATGGCTACGACGGTCCGTCACGCACTCTGAAACCCCACACCTGGTAAGAATTTCCCATCTTCCATTAGTAGCTACACTACAATGCCACCTACGGACCGACACGAGCGCGACAAACCGTCACAAGCTTCGTAAGTGGTACTTTTCTGAATTTCTTGCTCAATAACCTCCGAATTCATCTTTTAGACAGTTTTCCTGCAAATAAAGAGAAACTTACATAAAAATTAGTACAAAAAGGCTTTCGGACACACTAAACTTAAGGAAAAAGAATTTATAATACCGTAAAACCATGGTATATCAATACCCTCAACTTAAATTCGTTGTTTGTCCTCAAGAGACACACTATGACTCAATAAATTATCTTTGTACAATAGTATCCATGTCTTATCTTTCGCAATCATTTTTATATCGATCCCGATCAATCTCATCATGTTTATGCATGCTATAACTATTAGGCTTTAATTATGTGGAATCAGACCATGACACAGACTCACCGTGCACTAACACCTATCCTCTTCAATCCCTCACCGAGGTGCTAATATTTCCGGTATTGCAACTAGTGTCCTCACTTCAAAACAAAATCCTCATTTTTCACACAATGATTTCAGTTGGAGTATAAGGATTAATTTTCAACACTTACTCTCTGAAAAAATTCACACTCATTCATACATATTGCCATAAGATTGCTCTTAATTTCACTGCATTAAGTTCACTATACAACTCTTAGGATCACGATAGGACTTTCTTAGCTCGTAACACAGGCTCAGGGTCAGGTAGGGTATATTTAGGTATACTTTAGTGACTTTTTTCCCTCCTTGACATATCGGCTAAACATACCACTTTTTATCATTTTATTTTGCCGAGTTTCTCATATTATTTCACCTTGCTATTTTCCCTTCTTTCTTTATTTATGTAAGTGACTCTCTTATTTTCTTGCTTGTATTTGTTGTTTTTTTTACTCTTCTTTCAACTAATACTTGAGTCACTTTACTTTTTTTCTTTCTCTCTCTTTGTTCATTCAACCCCACTTTCCAGAGCATTCCTTATAATAACCACCCTCAACTCATGGCTTTGCCATAAGTCAAAGTACACAATACCCAAAGTTGGGTCAGGGCCATAAAAAGGGTTGTTTACTGCATTAGCCACCCTCAACTTATGCTTTAGTCATAAGTTGAGGTGCACATGTCCAAGGAGGGACCAATGCCAACACATTATTCTCAGAAAAGATCAGTTAGTGTGAAAAAGAAAGGTCTAGTTTAAGCTCAAATCATTTAGATCCAAGAAGGATTAATTTCATTTGGTTTTATTTTATTTAGGCTAAAAATGGGCTATATTGAACAAGGGCCTATGATCCTTTCCTAATTGTCTATTACAACTTACTTTTAGCAGGACTAACCATACAAGTTCTAGCTCAGTACAAATAGTGGACTATTCAAATCTTTCTCACACTCACTTGACATCTCATTACTCCACCAGGACATCTAGTTCGAATTTTAGACTTAGGGTCATGCAGTGGTATAGCTCTATGTAATTCTTAGGGCCATACATTTATCAATTAGTATGCCTAGTCATGCATCATTTTCCACTTTATCAGGATATCATTCTAGCCATCATGCTTCAGAATTAAAATATGTACACAAGATATAGACATGCCGGTTCAACAGAAAAAATAATGAGTCCTTTGGGGGAAAATAACACATGCAAGAAAACCCCAAAAGAGGATAGTGAATTGGGCTACTAAGACTTCATCCTAGAACTCACTTTCCATTAACCCCACCCCCAACAAAAAGACATGCAATTTTCCCCAATGCATAAAATATGGAAATAAAAGAGTGGTAGGTGAAGCAAACCTGGGGCACAAAGCGCCGACGATCAGCAAGCAGGTGGGTCCGGTTCCCCGGAACCCACTACCTCTGTAATCTGGACATCTTCAGTAGCGTCCAAAGCATTGACAGCACTATCAACAGCACGTCCCGCGATCTCCACATATCTGGAGCTAGATGCCCCAACATCTAACTCTACTTCCCTCATCTGACGAGCCTCCTCATTAGCAAGCGAGGCTCTCCATCTCACGGAGCTCCTTCTTCCGTGCTTGAGACTCATCCTCCTCTCGACCCCTATGCCTCTTGGCATGCTCTCTAGGGGTAGGTCGTTGAATCTCTGAAATGGCGAATAAGGCCGCCATCACTATTTCTTCAGCAGGCTCTGCAGAAGGGCCCTCAGCCTGATGACTTTCGATCGCAGCCTGAAGGGTCGACACATCCACCTGAGGGGCTGGTCGAGCTATCAGCCGCAACTCAAAAGCGCCCAAGCGCTGATGAACCTCAGCGATCTTCCGTTATGTGTGTTGGACCATTCTCCGCTCCAAGCACTCTTCTGCCTCAGCAATATACCTCTGCATCCAAGGCTGGATGTGATGCAGTAGTGTAGCCATCTGTGCCTCTAATTTCTGGACCCTAGCAAGCGGGACCAGAGCGGGTAAAGGGGATGAGCGAGAGGAGCTCGGGGTAATGCTACTGCCCGCTATAGACTTGATCGGGGTAGTGTCAGTGGAAGCTGCCTGCGTAGGCGTGCGGGCCTATGCTACCGTATCACCCAGATTGTCATCAAGTGGAGGAAACTCTAGCCGGGGCCCTCTGCGTGGGGCCAACTCATTGGCCTCATCTATGATGAGGCCGTTATCAACAGTTCCCAACGTGGTCTTGAGCTGATCAACATGCCATATAGGCACACCTGCGGACCTGCATAGAGAAAATATCATGTACGGGAAAGGGTAAGTAGTTGTGACCTTAAAATACCTCTCGTGCATGACCGCTCATAGAAGCCAAACCCGGCTATTATTGCCGCCATCACTAATGCTCGATCCCATGTGACTATATTATCAGCGGCTGTGGGGGAAAGGTAGTGGCGGACAATTAACCACAAAAGCTTCCTCGTGAAGGTCAGGTTAGCCTTCTAGATGGCTCCCTTCAACTCGGTCACCCAGTCAGCACCCTCTTCATCAACGGATAAGTGCAGGGCCATGAATCTCTTTGTGGTCTCTCTTAGCGATGGCTAACGTAGGAATTGGCCATATTTGACAATTTTTTACCGATAGTCAAACTCGGCGTTGAGAGGGGTCCGGTTGGCATTAACATTCTCATCGTATAGATACCGGCGGATTGCAGGCAGGGAGATATCAACCTGAATGCCACGTACTAGGACATGCTCCCGTAGGGCCTATTTGGCGAGAGCAGCCCGCTTATCAATCTGTGATCTTAGAGTATCTACGTAGGAGGCCTAGAACTCTCGGACCAACTCTTATCTATAACGTCCCAACGGATGCGCTGTCCACTCCAGTCGATGTATGGTGAAGAGATTGTGGATATTTGGCATCGGCGGGAGACTTCCCGTAAGGACCTGCCGCTCCAATGTAAGTGTCACTATCATGAATTCTTTGTCATTCAGAAACTTTGCGTCGGAATAGAATTGATACTACCCGTCGACACACCATCAGTTGGGTTGGCCGACAACCGGGGTGAGAGCACGAGTCGGTGGACCTGGTGTTGATTCCGAACTGTCAGCCTCATCAGATGAGGCAGACTCTGAAGCGGTGGCGAGTGCAAGGACCTCAGCAGATTATGAGGCTTCCTCCAACAACGAAACTTCTAAGGAGCCAAATGCTTCTTCTTCATTAGTAGATGACCCAAAAGGTGTGTCGGTCAGTGTGCGCTCCACATTAGACTGGGAGGCAGTGACTACGCCGGACGCCACCTTTTTCGGTGTGGCTCTGACAACACGTGCATCTCGGGATGGGAATGAAGTTACTGGGGGCACGTACTCGGGGTCACGCTCATCATCAAAGCCAATGACCAGGTGGGCAAAACGGGGTGACACACTTCGATCGCCCGCATGCGTAGGCTCGATCTTGTTTTGGTGCCATAATAGATAGTACCTGTAAAGAATTATTATTAGTACTAGAAGCATCAAACAAGAAAAGCAAAATGACACAAAATAAATAAAAGAGTTAAGATGTTATGACATTTCTATAGTAACACTGAAACACGACAGACCAGGTGACGGCTCGTCGTGAGTACGACAGACCATCATGGGGTCCGTTATGTATTACTTTAAACTATATGTATGTTGAGACCCCTAAAGGAAAGTCTCTAACAAGTATGATGGATAGTACAGGACGGACCGTTATGATTTTGATGGTCCGTCGTCAATGTCTGTCGTGGGACACTTAGAAAAAGAATGAAGACCCTTAGGGGAGAAGGCTCTGACCGTCATGATGGTTATGCAGGATGCACAAGAGCGGGTATGACAATCCATCGTAGATGTGCATTGGAGGACACTTGGAAAAAGTGAGAGACCCTTAGGAACAGGATCTCTAATAACCAAAACGATTGTGCAGGATGAACCATCATGGGAATGACGTTCCGTCGCATGTGTCCATTGAAAGACACTTGGAAAAAGTGAGAGACCCTTAGGAACAGGGTCTCTGACAACCAGAACAGTTTTCCAGGACGAACGGTCGTTGAAACGATGGTCCATCGCATCTGTCTGTTGGAGGACACTTAGAAAAAGTGAGATACCCTTAGGAACAAGATCTCTGATAACCAGAACGGTTTTGCAAGATGGACCATCGTGGGTTTGACAGTCTGTAACATGTGTATGTTGGTGGACACTTGGAGAACATTGGATAGTGGAGTGTTAGGGATGTTGGAACGGATCAAATGACGGTCCGTCGTGGGTACGACAGTCTGTCATCGGGGTCTCGTTCTGTCATTCAGTGACAGAACTGGGGATGCCCCATTCATCACATATGATCCAAATGGAATTGTTAGTGTTTAACCTACATTTGTATAACCCACATACCTAGTAAACTATCAATGCTAAAACACTTATTTCTAGAGTGTTAACACAGCAATTTGAGGATTCTCAACCTAGGTCAGCCAGAATTTGTATTAAAGAATGAACCCATCAAGAAGAACTAGGCTAATACTAATTGATAAACAAAAATGCAATGCAAATGGATAGAAATCAAAGATACATACCTGAGAACTTGAGATAAACAATAGAAGAAGGTACTTTGTGATCAAGTAAAGAACCACAGCAGCAGACTCCGACTAGTAGATAGTGAATTTTAGGAATTGAGGAATTTGGGAAAATGATCGGTTGTAAGAGAGGGCGATTATGAACTTGTAAGTTGAAAAGGGAGGGAAATGGGAGGAAGAGGGAAGGAAATGGGTGAAATGAAGGGGTGGGGTTTTTAAATGTTATGAATTTTTAAAAACCCTAGACGGGTCGGGTATGCTTCATTAATGATGCGACGAGTACCCGACGATGGTTTGTCGCTGTTGTAACGGCCTATCATTGGTTTCATCGCATGAGCCCTAGTTTTTAAAATAATAGATAGACGTACCTGGCACGACGAAATCATGCGACGTTCCGTCGCAGTCGTGATGGGTCGTCGATACATCCGTTAGTGACTCTTGTAGAGTCACTTTTTGCAGAATTCCCTGGTTATGTGCCTGCAAATTTTAAACCCATTAGTAGAAAATGCTACCATTACTAAAAAGAAAAAACTATATGTATTGGGTTTCCTCCCAACAAGCGTCTGATTTAATGTTGTGTCACGACTGAGGACACTTGATTACTCAGCCTTCATCAAGATGGTATGCCTCTATCACTTCATTCACCGATGCAGTATGCCCAAAATAGAGTTCTATTCGTTCTCCATTCACCTTAAATCGCACTCCCTCCTTGGTTTTTAACTCAACTGCTCCTTGAGGGAACACTTGGGTAATCATGTAAGGTCCAGTCCATTTGGACTTGAGCTTGCCCGGAAGACAACGCCACCTTGAACTGTCTAAAAGCGCCGAATCCCCAACCATAAACTCTCGTTTTTCACTTTTTAGGTCATTATCCTTCTTCATATTTTCTTTGTAGGATATAGCAGATACCGATTGGAGCTCACCAATCTGCCTCATGGGCCTAGAAATGTTGAAGGTCGCTTCTTCATTGTTCAAGGGAAATTTCATCCGCGCATTTTCCATATCAACTAAGGCTCTACCCGTAGAAAGGAATGGCCTCCAAAAAATAATAGGCACTTCAAAATTTACTTCACAATCAAGAATAACAAAATCTGCCAGAAATATGAACGACTCCACTTTTACTAGCACATCATGGAGTATCCCTATAGGCCTTTTCACTATTCGAAAAGTCATTAGTAGCCACATCGCAGTGCGATTTGGGTAACCCAAACCCAACTTCTTTTAAATCGAGAGGGGCATGAGATTTATGCTTGCCCCCATATCACATAATGCTTTTGCAAAATGTAATGACCCAACTGTACAAGGAATAGAGAACGCACCTGGATCTTCTTTCTTTTGTACGAGAGATCTTGTAGCAATAGCACTACAATGTTGCATTTTATCACTATCCTCAAAAGTGATCGATCTTTTCTTTGTAAAAACATCTTTCATAAACTTAGCATAATCGGGCATTTGTTCTAGAGCTTCTACTAATCGGATATTGATATAAAGCTACTTCAGCATTGTTATAAAACGATGATATTTACCATCCTCAGTCTTTTTCACTAATCTCTGAGGAAAGGGGGGTCTCGGCATGGGAATTACCTTTATAAGGACTTTTTCATCTTTTCTAGTGCTATCTTCTGCTTCACCACTACCCTCTACCACCTTATCGTTATCCTTTCTCACCTTTTCCTCATTAGACGACATAGGTGGGTCAATGGTTTGCTTACCACCCCGAGTAGTGATTGTCATACAGTGTGCATCATTTTTCAGATTTTGGAAAGTGTTGCTAAGAAGAGTGCCCAGTTGCCGTGTTTTCACAGTCGCAGATAATTGGGCCATTTGCAACTCGATCTACTTAATCGATATTTCATGTGTATCAATTTTTTACCCAATACCCGCTAAATCACTCCTTAACTCTTTAATGTACTCATCACAAGCATCGAACCTCCTCATCATTTTGTGCAACATATCCTCAACTCGTGCCATACTATCTCCACCATCCCTAGGAGTAACTTCATGATTTTGAGGAGAGACATAGGGCCCATGCCTATCATTTTCTATTACCATAGTTACCCCTATTGAAGTTGTTGCCACGGTTGTAGTTTCCATATTAGACATAATGACCCTCACGGTTATAGTTACCATAGAATCGACCTTGGTTCCCTTGACCTTGGCGCCAAGTATCCTTATTTGAGCCTTGGGCACTCGGTTGGAAACCCCCCCCCCCTTCCCCGTCTGCTCATTTACTGCATAGGAATCCTCAACATAATAGCATTAATCATTAGGTGGTGGTGGTTTAGACAAGTAGTCAACTGCATTTGTCTTTTCTGCACCCCCAGTGATATGTTTTAATACAAACCCAAGCTCAGTTCTCATCTGTGCCATCTCTTCACGAATCTCATCTTTGGTTGGGTTGTGAGTGGACTGCACTGCGAAGGTGTTTCTCCCAGTATCGGACATCCTAGTACTCCAAGCTTTATTGTTCCGGGAGATTTTCTCTAACTTTTCAGCAATCTCAGCATAAGGACACTCCCCAAAAGAACCACCCGCTATAGTATCCAACATCGCTTTATTATTATCATCTTATCCCCGATAGAAGTATTCCTTTAGGGACTTATCATCTATGCGGTGATTGGTTTCGCTTTTCCAAAACAAGGTGAATGTATCCCAATAACTACTAACTGACTCTCCTGGTAGTTCCACAAAGTTGTTCACTCTGTCTTTGTGGTTTAGTTTCTTGGAGACCTGGTAGTAGTGTGCTAAGAAAACGCCCCTTAGTTGGTTCCATGTGAAAATTGAGTTGCAAGGAAGCTCAGTGAACCAAAAAGCACCCTCTCCCGTTAGTGAGAGAGGAAACACTCTTAGATCTATTACATCCAAGTCCAAGTCAGGCCTCCCTACACAACTTTTACATACTACCCTTACCTTAGCTATATGGGCATGCAGATCCTCATAAGGTATCCCTGAAAACAAACCTCTAGAAGTGAGCATTTTCATCAGGCTACTAGTTACCACAAAGGTGTGGCCTGGTGGTAGAGGGGGAAAAACAAGTGGTCCATCTGAGTCTGCTATGTTATCATAGCCTCTGTCGTAGTCTTGGGGCCGTGGAGTGGGATTATGTTCCCTCTGTTGGTTTTCACTCGGAGCATCGGGTAACAACTGACCATGAACATCAACCGGAGCTTGGATGTTCTGGTTTTGATCATCATTATTAATTCCCAAGTTTCGATTCATATTGCGTAGTGTAGGTCTAATTTGTGATCGTAGGGAAACAAGGGTTCTCTTCCTTTTCGTGTATTTGGCATACAAGGAATATGGTTCTGCAAGAATCAAAACAATAAAACAAAGTAAAATCAAGAAAATATCAACTAAGCTATAGTAATAAGTTTAAGTTAATCTAAAAGCTACTTTCCCCGGCAGCGGTGCCAAAATTTGATACGCTCAAACTTACTTATCATATAATAAGTAAAGCAGTCGTATCAAGTAAGAACCCAACTAATGAGGTTGGGATCGTTCCCACGATAAAAATAGTTCAGACTTAACTTCAATCTATTATTACTACTATTTAGTCAATTATTTTCTTGGAAAACAAAGACAACAAAAAGGGGTTTTTTTTTACATCTAAATGAATGAAAATTAATAGCTAAATTAAAGGAGACACTAACAACTTCAAATGATGGAGTTTAATCAATTAATAAGAGTAACTAGGGTTAACGTGTTCCCCAAAGGTTCATAACTTGATAATTCAAACTATAACAATTCTTTCCTAGTATCTTACATGCAAAGTGATAACTTATGTATTTCTAAATCCTTGTCCGGCATCTAGAAAATTTCACTCCGCACCTTCGTCCGCATACGTGTGTTGCTATACTAACCCTTACCGTTACCTCATATTAAGAATCGTATTCGATATTTGACTAATTTATTACCTCGTACCAATCAATACTAGCCTATTAGATAGTATATACTAAATCTATGTTGATAATTCTTTTCATATTATCTACCTCCTTGGTCTGGAAAGTAGCATTAAGGTGATTTCTAACGTTGTCCATCCGTTAAAAATACTTCTAAGCGAAAGAATCAATACATGCAAGACACTATTCTAGAATTGTTATTTTAGTTAGGTTTTACCTCATTATTCACCTATGGTTCCCACAACTCTCGTTATGGAGTTTAGTTACCCATAGTCATAATGACAATGACAATATTCATATATGTAATATATGAATTCATGTGCTTACTTCAATGAGAAAGAATAAAATCCAAAAGTTCACTTAATTAATCAACAAAATTCACCAAATTTGTGTTCACGACGGACCTCGCGACAAATCATCGTGTTCATGACGGACCATCATGGATTCCGTCATCCCATACTTGTGCAATTTTTTCTACTACTCTCTTCATTACCCTCGACGGCAGGTATGACGGATCGTCAAAGGAATAACGGTCTGTCGAGGGTCACCATTCCAAAACACTTGAACTTTTAGAATTTGGGTACTGGACTACTTCTCTAATCTTCATGACAAACCAACAGGACGGACCGTCATGGCTACGACAGTCCTTCATGCACTCCATAACCCCACACTTGGTCGAAATTCCCCATCTTCCTTTAGCAGCTGCACTACGATGCCACCTACGCATCGTCACGAGCACGACAAACCGTCACAAGCTCCGTAGGTGGTACTTTTCTGTATTTCTTGCTCAAAAACCTTCGTATTCATCTTTTAGACTGATTTTCTGTAAATAAAGAGAAACTTACATAAAAATTAGTACAAAAAGGCTTTTTGACACAAACGTAAGGAAAAAGTAGTAAAAATATCGTGAAACCTTGGTATATCAGTCATTGTTCATCAGTTTAGGATAAACAATGAATTTAAGTTGAGGGTGTTGATATATCGTGGTTTCAGGGTACTTTCAATGTTTTTCCTTAAGTTAAGTGTGTGTAAGGCCTTTTTGTATTGGTTTTAATGTAGTTTACTCTTTGTTTGCAGGAAATCTGTCCAGAAGGAGAACATGGGAGAATTTTGTAGATAATTGCAAAAGTGACGATCTACGGAACCATCGACGGTCTATCGTGACCTCGACGGTCAGTATGTGGCCACTGTCATACAAAGAAAAAGGCTGCTAAAAGAAGTTGGGGAGTTCTGACTAACTGTGGGGCTACGGAAGATCTCGACGAACCGTCATAGCCACGACGAATGGTCCTGCACATCCTTAAATGTTAACATAAAGTAGCCTAGTACCCATCTTCAAAAGATTTTAAGTATGGAGGAACGAAAGCCATCGATGGACCGTTGTGCAAGCAACAGACTGTCATCCATGTTTTTCGATGGTAACAGAAAGTTGGTGACGGAAGCAGCTAAAAAAGAAGTTAAGTATAGAATGAAGGAGGGCCTCGAAGTTCCATCGCTCCAATCATCGACTCAGACGCAATTTTGGGAAGATTTTCCTTAAATAGATTTTATTTTTATGTAAAGACTTTTCTATTATAAATACTTGTAAAAACCTCATTTTGGGGGTTACACTATTGGGTATTTTTCAAATTTTATTGTTCTAGTTCTGAACTTGTGATTTTGGGAAGTTATTCTATTTTTTTTGGAAATCATTTATTGCAAGCCTATTGATTAATTCAAGTAATTTTCTTGATTTTCTTCAACCTCATCAAAGTAAGCACATTAATTCTTCTCAACTAAATATGAATTGTGTGATTATTAATATGGGTAACTAAATCCATAGCTAGGATTGTGGGAACCATGGTATTTAACAATGTAAAAACTAGCTAAAATAATAATTATAGAAAAATGTCTGGCATGTATTGATTATTCTTTCATTTAGAAGTCTTTTTAATGAGTGCACGCGTTAGAACTCATCTTGTTTCTACTTGCTGGACCAAGAAAGTAGATAAAAAGAAAAGAATTATAAATTTATATTTAGTATACACTATCTAATAGGCTAGTGTTTATTGGTGCAAAGTAATATCTAAGCCATACATCTATTATGATGCTTAATATGAGGTAAGGGTAAGGTTTAGTAAAGCATAAACACATAGCCGGACCAAGGTGCGGAGTGAAATTTCCTAGTTGTCAGACAAATAAATTAGGGATACATAACTTACCACTTTACATGCAAGATACGAGGAAAGGATTAGTATAGCTAAAATCACCGTGTTATGAACCTGCGGGAAACACTTAAGCCCTAGTTACTCTCATTACTTGATAAAAATCAAATATTTAAATTTGTCACTTGTTTATTTAGAAATGGCTAATTACATTTATTTCTTTAAAGTCCGTTGTTTGTTACTTGTTTGAGGAAAGGACTTGACTAAATAGAAGTAATAATAGGTTAAAGTTAAGTCTAAATCATTTTCCTCATGGTATCGACCCCAACCTCATAGTTGTGTTCTTTACTTTATACGACCACTTATACTTCTTTTCAAGAAGTAAATTTGAGTGTATCAATAATGCCTAGGGGTTACTTTGGGACGTTACATCCTCTATCATGATCTTAAAACAATATTATTTATTCCTTATTCTACTAAAAATTGAAAACTCATCATAAAAAACATATTGGGTGAATGACTACAACAACATAATTTTCCTTATCACTATCTCCCTTTCTTAGATTACACAACCTCTGTATGTCATTTTCTAAATTTTGCACTCTTACTACTACTCTTTATAATCTCATAGCTCATTCTATATTTTTGGGTGAAAATACTACCCATGCTCTAAAACACACTTCTTCATATGGGCCTCAACTGAAACAATTTTAAAGAGTCAAGGAATAAATCTCGCTTTAGCTAGAGTGCACAACTCATATGCATAAAAGTGTATTCTCTCAAAACTCAACATTTAAATGAATCACGGGATTCTCTCAATCCCCTATATATTTTCATGACTTCCTCAAGACTTTTGCTAGAAATAACTCATCGATATTGAACTGACTTTGCTTTTAAACTACCCTGAGTATGAAGGTAGTCGAACGGATATGAGAAACGCATGAGTTAAAATAAATTCCTTATGAAAAAGTTCTATTGTACGATTTATAGTATGAAAGAAGGATATTTTTTCCTAAATTTTTCTATTTCTTTGTTTGTAGGAGTGGGGCTCTCACAATTATACACAAGATCCTACAAAAACGGCTTCATAGACATCTTAAGATATTTGAACTCAGTGCTCTGATACCATGTTTTTCATGACCTAAGCCTACAACCTGGACAAGGCCAACTCTTACGAAGCATTGTTGGTTTCAAGTAAACTCTCATCTTGGCTGACTACCTGCGGAAGACTAACTCAATCATACATAAGCTTAAAACTGAATTAAATTCATGCAACTCAAATACTCAACATTTTAAAAAAAGTATGTACAATACTCAAAAGAAAGTAATTATAGAAAACTTCTCAACTCTATCAATCTAAAAAACCTCTATTACTCAAGATGGATGTAGAAACAGGACCCACGACATCTTAAGACAACTAAGTAGAAAGTAAATGTGGAAACCTCTAGAATACTAAGAGGTTCAGCAAAGATAACTTAAGTATAGAGCGATCTCAACAAATTGCTTGTTAAAAATCCATAATACATATATTTGTATCATAAAAGGATGCATGTTAATGAAATAAGTACATGGAATGTATGAGTATATAATATGGATGGGTACACAAATAGTCAAACTGAATGACTGAAAGCAACTCACCTAAATAAATACATGAACATGAAGTGAAAACCATTTAAGCTTTACAATAAAATATACAATAAAAGCAATATGAAAATAATATACTTTACCTGTAGGATGTTTCTCTAACCATCAACAATTACAATGAGCCTAGCAATAATACAACATTTTCCCTCACGTTATCAGGTTCATCCCATACTTTGTCGGGGTATATGATTATATCGTGGCTATGGATCCATCTAATTAGCATTCTCAGAGACAGGGAGGAGTCGCATGAAGAATAATACAATCTTATCCTATATTTGATACATAATTCTATGGGACTTCCGAATCATATATGTCTCTAACAAAACTCAGTGTTTGATACTACTCCAAAAATAATTGATATAACTTTGTGCTCAATTCGCCCAATACAAAGAATGGACTTCTTACGTTACTTCAAATATATTTCAAAACATCAGACATTTTAACCTCTTTAATACATGCACTTATGAACTAATCTTTTAAGTTTTACAATTAACATAGGTACTATACAAATATATGTATGAATAAAGTAACATTAAAAACTCTCATGTCTTTATGAAATATTGAGTTTGAAAGCAAACCATTCTCCATATTTATAACTCAATTCATAGGATTCATGCCAAATTATTGGCATAAACGACTCAACTTAAGGACAATAATAACCACATATAAACTCATTACTATAACTCTTTCTCAAAATTCATCTTTACTTCCTCAAAAAGGTCAATTTAAAACTTAGGTGTTTGCTTTAAAAAGAACCTCGTTAATCCAACGCATTCTCAAAACTCATCTTTCCTTACTCAAGAAACACAGTTTAAAACTTTAATGTTGTCCTAAAAAGCTTCTTAAAATTTATAACTTAATTCATAGGGTTAGCGCTGAATAATAGACATGAAAAAATCAACTCAAGGATCTTAATGCATAACATATAGCAATTCAATAATTAAAAATATAATTTCATAAAAAGAATGAGAACTTAAAATCAACTTCTCTCATGAATACTCAAATCTAGGGATGGAATTCAACATTTTTCTTGTACTACTGATTGGAAAGTAGATATAGGGCGTGAGGAAAACTAGTCAAATAGTATCATAGACTTACATACCTGAAAGGAAAAGAATCTTGAACAATCTTCAAGAATATTTAAGAATAATCTTATTCCGAAGTCTTGAAATCTTAGATTGAAGGTAAAACAATCAACAAAACCTTTCTTGAGATTCTTTAGTTAGTTTCTTGAAATCTCTATAATTAAGAATTATTATTTCAATTATATGGGTAAATTGAAGTTGAAAATGATGAAATTCTTCGAGAAAGACTTACCCTTGAAAATTATCAAAAGAATATTTAATGGAGTGTACTACATTGATTTTCCTTAGGCTTTTGTCTTAGGGTTTGAGCGATATGATAATGATGGATTAAGAAATGAAAATCTGATTTTTTTAGGCTTACATTAGTCAAAAAAATTCGTATAGAGTTGATCTTGGAGGTAAAAAGATATAAGGACACTTTTATAATATTTTCACATTGGAAAATACATCACTCCACTATACACTAAAATGGTCATAACTTTTTACTCAAACGTTGGATTGATGCGAAATTGATGGTGTTGAAAGGTAGATTCAAATACTTTTAATTTGATAGGTTATGAGCCACGTAAAATATTTACATTCTAAGAGATTTGTTTGTTTGAAGTTCATACAAGTAGAATCTTACATCTAAACTTAATCGAAAAGGAAACTTTTAAGTCTACTTTGTGCTAGGAGCTTCTAGTGATCTTAATTGATATCCAAAACCACCCCACACTAAATAATATAATTTTACACATACACGCAATTTAAGAATCACTCCTTATAGTTTTAAAAGTATATGTAGAATAGTTTGGATCTTAACTTAGACAATTTTTGGGGTGTTACACTTCCATCACTGCACTACATCAAAAATATTGTGCACCATCGAGTAACTATTGATGTGTTAGTTATAAGATCTCTTGTAAGCTTGGTCAAATCATCCTTCAACAGAACATCAATTTTTCAGTGTCTTACCATTTTTTGGTATTACCCAACCTCTAGGAACATAGGTAGTGTCACCATGACATAAAATGTATTCAAATTTCTCCTTTGAAATATAATATCTCCATCTGTAGAATCGTTACCAATAGCATTAATAATCTGATAAGGTGGATATTGAAATTGTCCATCCATAATTTAAAAGTCTCCGATGAGGCCTTTGACAGTAGTGTATAGTATTGTTACAACCCGCAAGTACACCCTAGAAGTTAGGGAAACCCTTAGGTAAAAACAAGGAGTCCTGAACCTTTCAAACGTCTTGTACCAGCCTCTTAGATATCATTTTATTACAGAAGACATGAAGAGTAGTGTGGAATTTAAAACAATAAGGATAGTCTCATCGTCACAACCCAACTTAAAGACACAACATAAATATATTATGGACACGGCTCTTTACATTTGAAAAAAAAAACATAATAAGTCTTATATAAGTCATAATGAAGAACTTAAATAAACATAGACTATGCCCTCGAATATATGAGACATACTTAGTCTTGAGAGAGTCGATTCCCAAGCTTTACTTCTACCCTTCAACTTGCCTCCAACCTATACTTATATAGTATAGAAAATTATTGGGTTAGTACAAAGATGTACACAAAGTATGGCATATGCGAAATCATGCAAAAAGGAAAAATTTAGAAGAAACATACAAGTCATGCTATTTTGGTATAAACCTTCATGAATTATGTTATAAAACATCATAGAGTATCATCATTTAACACATAAGGTGAAACTTTAATTTTTCTTAGCATAGGAGCATGCTTAGAGTAAACCCAACATTACACATAAACTACTCCCATCCTAAGTTATCCTAGGGCTCCCCTAAGTAAGACATAATGAAATTGTCCATAAAATATCCTCAATACCTACTTAGGAGATCCTAAAGACTACTATGGATAAGCGTAATTCTTTTCATTTACACAAGTCACCACTCCATATCAAGACACTATAGAAACATACATACAATTAAGAACTTCACATAAGAACCATCCTCCAAGACAAGTCCCAAGTCACAGCTACTGCAATGTGAAAATAGCATCCCATACTACTATTTAAACCGAAGTGCTCCTTGAGAATTCCCTAAGACTAGGCATATGACATTTATCACATACATAGCTTTCATCATCCAAGACATATTTTGAACATGCTTCATTAACATTAGACATAAATTCACATTACTTTCTTTTACATAACTTCATGACCCATTCATACATTTCATATAAGGACACACCAAGACTCCCTCCAAATGTTTACTTGTGCAATCGATAGGTAGTTCCCCATTCCACCACCTACCCTTAGTAGTACACCCTTAAGAAGACTTAGTTCTTTACATTTTTTTCTAGGGATAGCTTTACCCGACATAGACCATGAGATCTTGACATACAATTCTTGTACTACCCTTACCAGATGAGGGATCCCTGCTTGCCTAAGGTAGGGTCATATTCTTTAGCATTTACATGGGTTCTCCAATAGCTACACCTACGCGGGCTCATAGTTAAGAGATAAAGGAGAATTCTACTAAGTAAATCACTCTCTACTAACGAAGAGCACCCATCTCAAGAGGTACATTGGATAAAACATCTCTTCTCACGAAGTGTACCCACCCCTTCTTCAAATCCTCTCGGTGCTAAGAATAACTTCCCCACAGAGTCTTAAACATTTCATTGACTATAGGTTACGAGAGAACAATTGAACACCCCATCTCAACTCACGAAGGGTATCCAACCTCAAACCTATCTTGGAAATCTCATTAGGAATAGTGAGGAAACGCTTCATCTCTACTCAAGAAGAGTGTTCACCCAAAAAAATCCCCTTTTTCATACCTAGAAATAGTAGGGATGGTCTAGACACTTTATCTCTACTCACGAAGAGGTATACCGTAAAATCCCTCATTTTTCATTCATTGACTTCATTCATGCATTCAAGTGTCTGTTTGTGTGTGCGTACATGTGATTACATCTTTCACATAATGACCATTATTCACAACATTGACTTCTCGATATACTCAAAATCACATTTATCACAATTCAAACATTATCATACTTCACATATCGAATACATACTTCATTCAAAAATAAACCCTACAAGATACTTAACCTTTTTATGCATAAATTACATATACATATCAAAATTATCACTACACTTCACAAATCGTGTCTTCAAGGCCATTCTCACAATACACACACAACTTCGTATATTTCAAGCCACCAAAGGTGGACCATACCACTCAAGAGTTACTTCAATATAACTTAGCCAAGATAGAATAACTTACCCTTTATTCAAGCCTTTACCACCTATTCAAAATCTATACAATAATCCATAATAAAATAGCCCTTATGGAAGTAGCTAAAACTCAATAAAACCACCAAGAAACAATAACTTTAACATTATCTAGTCATGCTAATAGAACCTTTGATAAGCCAAAAGTTGATAAAAAGAATAGACATGATTCAATTGGGGTTTTGACATTAAATTCATCATATAAAGCTAATAACAACTCATTTTAATCAACAAAATCATTTTCATGCAATGCCTATACTTAGAGTCACGGAATAAAGAAGTGTGAAGTTTGAAATCCTTTTTGAAATTTCTTTGAAAGGGATGATTGAATGAAAGAGGTTCAACGATGACTCCCATACCTTAATATGAAGAAACACACGAAATATTGGTGAAGGAAACGTGAAAAACATGGTCCTTTTCCTTGGAGCTTGAAGCTTCTTCAATGGAGGTTCTTAGAGATAAGGTTTTTGGAAAATTTTGATTTGATATTTAGTGTTGGAAATTATGGGTGAAATGAGGTTTAAAAAGACCTAAATCAGTCTACAAATAATCCCCAAAGTTCCTAAAAGACCCCCACACCATTTGGACCCTTTTCCAAGTTGAAATTCGACTTTAAAACGTCGCGGCCAAATCTGAGACTTGGCTGCACGTCGCAAGGAAAGATCCAGATTTTGCCTCTCAAATTACTAAGGTAGTGTACCTCGTGTCCCTGGCGCGTCACGAGGTGGACTTCAGATTTTGCCCCTGCACATTGCCTTGGGCAGCTTCTTGTCCAATGTTTGGGTCCTCCTCCAGGACCCTTAAAGATGGTCGTCGGGGTGTCGTTCTCAGATGTTTCGAACCTTTACATGTTACTCTATGCATAGGAACCATTCACAATCAGTTTCACTGTCAAACCATCCCCCAAAACTTTACTACAAATCACCACGACACACTAGTTCAACTTCGACTAGTTTTCGGACGTCTTGGGCGTTTGACTTCCAAACGCTCCCAAACATTAAGAACTGACTTCTAATGCTAAAATATACTATATTAATATATTATTAACTTACAAAACACATACAAATCTCTAGTTTGACCTATTCCATTTTTTAAGGCGTAACAAGTATAGCTTGATGAAGCTTTGGACCATCCCAGAGACTCCAAAAGCTTCAAGATCTGTTGTATTTCAAAAAAAAATATTAAGGGTTTCAAAAACAAACTTATTTCAATACTTAGTTTCTACGAGTATTCAAAACTATTATCATACTCATGTTAGATCTTTCAATACTTTTGTAGGAGCTAACACATATTTTGTGAAATTTTTGAAGAGTCCGAGCAACATATCCCACCAGCTGAATTTATCCAAGTTTAAAACGGTTGCATTACAACCTATTTGTTGACTTGATCAATTTTATTAAACTATTTGATCAAAACGGGTCAAACAGTGCAACTAAATGAGTAAAATACAAACCAAATTCAAATATCCATAATCAATATTGAAGATTTAGATATTAAAGTGAAATACACTTCTATTATAATTCCTTAAAAAAATAGAAAAAGGAGTTGATGTAGATAGTTTCGTTTACCCAAACTTTTAAATTCAACTAATGTTGTACTAAACTAGTTTGTGTTTTGACAACTAATTTAAAAAGCACAATAATTAGTTTTTGGTCAAGTCTTTTTCATGAAAATGGTGTCCGGATCAAATTTAGTTGAGTAATGTTTATCCTACTCAATATAAGTGTACTTTATAAATATGCAATACCCTATAATTAAATAAGGACAAACTTTATCCGTAGTTGTTTTTTATTTGAGAAAAAAATGGATAAATAAGTAATTTGCCTTAAAAAAAAGATCAAAAACAATCATAGGCTTAGCCAAGTAGTTACGTGAAAAGAAAAATAGGAATTTTGGGTTGTGAATTCAGCTTTTCTACAAGCAGCAATAATTTTTTTTTAAAAAAATGAATACATAGAGATAGAGTAAAAAGGAGGAAGAGCGACGGAGGGAGGATATACGAGAAGATAAAGGGATCTCATTGGATAAATTATAGAGTTCAAGGTAAATCTTCTTCTTCCACAGTTGTTTTGCCATGATTTTCTTTAGAATAGATAATCTACTTTTGGGTTGCTAAAATCTTTCGACCAAGGACCATGGCTTAGAAATTAAAATTTAATTTTGAGAAAGAAATAGATGAAATTTTTTTGGAAATTGGTCGAAGTTAGGACCTACATCAATAAAATCACTTATGACTTCGATAATTATAATTTAGAAATTTGATGGACAATGGAGTCCAAACGGGTTGGAAATATATATATTAGTTTATGAATTAGCCTTAACAAGAAATTAACTCAAGATTAATGTGATATAATTATTTATTGATTGAAGGAATCTTTATAGATGATTCGAATGACGAGTTTGGTACTTGAACACGATTATTGTGAGTAGTAATCTTACCACAACTTATATTTCAAAATTTTCATTTTTATTCAAGGTCTATAGAGTAAGTGTGTTACCGAATGTTTTGAACTTGTATATGGACAAATATTTTACTTGTTATGATACTAAAACAATTATATGAGATGATCTCATTTGTATAAGATATGATTATTGTTATTGAACGAGTTTTACATTTATTTGAGGAATATGTGATTGTTAAACTTTTAAAATAACGTGATTTGTTAAGGTTTAAAAGTTCTTTTTGACTTTGAAATGCTTCTACTAATTACAAGAAAAGTATATATGGGAGTACATAATGCTTCTTTTATAATCGTGATCAACGACACTAGCCTAAAGTCTAAGTGTCAGTGAATCGAAGCGAGTACAGTATTCCAACCAAGGGTTGGGGTCGTCTCCCAAGGGAGTGGTAGTAAAAATACTAGCTAAACTAGAATTTCCGTTCAAGTTAGTAATAGTTTGAGAATCTTTTTAATAAACCAAAATAAATTCAATTTGTGACACCAAAGTATTAAAATCGAAAAGATGGTTTTATCACAAGTAGTAAAAACAATTAAAATAAAGAGAATCAAGTATGGGGGAATGTGCTTGGAGTGTGACCGCAATATATGTTGACGTTAATCAATGGGTACATGCTTTTGATAGGAAAAGTTTCAAAATAACTTAACTAGGATAAGCTTTAGGTAAAGTAAATTTCCTCTCAGGCAACCTACCCCATGTCAAATAGGATACTCTCGGACACCCACTAATGAAGAACATCCTACTCTTTATCCACGCTCGCTTTTTAAATGAAAAGTGCTTTGATATGGGACTAGGTCTCACCCTCTCATGTTGAGCCTCATGTCGCCCCAATCCTTAGGATATCAATCTAGCGGTCTTGGTTTCGCGACCTCTCTCTCGAGCAAGCCAAAAACACATGGGTGGTTTTGTATTTGCAACAACAAAACATTAAATTAAACCACAACCACTAGGTTATATCACCATTAAAAACGCATGTAATCCTATCAGCAAGCAATATCTAACAATAATATCAACATATACTTGCTAAATCACACCCCAATAATGGGGGGTTAGCCACACATAAAAGAATAATAAAATTATCCTAAAATTATAAAGAAATCAAATGGTTATAAAAAAATTCAACCCTAATATGAGAAAAGGAAGAAGAATGGAGAACAACAACTTTTGATTTGAGGAAGAAGAACTCCTTTCTTCATGTCTCCCACAAAACCCTCTTGAAACTTGAGAGAAAATATAAAAACTAAAGTTCTAAAAATGAAAATTGATTATAATGTTCGGACTCCCTAAAAATAATAACTAAGGATATTATTTATAGTTTTCTGATTTAGTACTGGTAAATTCATTCAATGACATTAATCATGAATCGACGAGTCATTCGTCAATTCACCCTTCAGCTAATTCATCACCGTTTGTACTTTGCCTTTGTCGTGTATGTCTACTCTAACATAGGGCAGGATACTTATGTTCTGCGAATCTTATCGGGGAATCTCGACTCCTTTTTATCGCCTTTGTAATCCACATCATCCCGGTTTTCGCTTGCTGGAACAAAGGGCAAAGTGTCTATTCAGCGATCAACAAGCGTGCTTGGTGATGCTCAGTCTTCAAATTCATCTCTTTTTCATCCTTTTTGTTCCCGTTTTTTGCCTAAGTGTCCATGCTTACACTAAAACTTCAAATACCTGAAACTTATGAGTTTTCATTAGATATTGAAATAAAATGAGCAACCGAAGACACTATTTATAGTAAATTAAGCTCTAAATAATTCCAATTTGAGGACTCGTCAACACCCTAACTTCAACTTTTACTTGTCCTTAAGTAAAAATCAAGGTCAGCGGTTTTCGAATAGGATATCTCAAACAGTGCTACACATACACAACAAGACTCAAACTACTCATGCAAAGATCAACTGTGTACTCAAAGATTCAAGTTGTGACACACCATCACTAAAGATTGTCATGTTCAAAATACTTTCTACTAATGCTAGTTCAAGCTCAACAGAAGTATATAGATGTCCTAACTCAAAGAATGATTCCATATTCACAAACAATGACTAATCACATAAAGGTCCGCAATCAGATGCAAAACTAATCCGCATTTTTTCACCCATAGGTTTGCCCTTATTTTCCAATTGATCTTCAGTTCGACTCAGTCAAGATCACAAAGGTATTTCTTAGGCTTGTAATGATCTTGAGGGTAAAGGTATAGACATTTAGGCTCACTGACTTTTTCCTCATGAGATGTGGTATTCTACAGATATCCCCTTCTTGAACTTTACCAATTCTTTTTCATGTTTTTCTAAGTCATCTTTTTATTCCCCTCCATGGAGTACGTGAAATCCAATTTCTTTCATGCTTTTACTCTACAACTATTCTTTTTCATTCTTTTCTATTCTTTTTCTTTTCTTTTTCTTTCCTTTCTTATTTTTATATGGAGGGAGGGTTTCCATTTATCCATATAGCCACGAGTTAAGAAAAGACTTTTCTTGCACTTGTTGGCTTTTGCTTCTCCTTTTCACCGCACCCCCAACTTAGGCTTTTGGACTAAGTTTATTATTCACATTAAACCACAAATCAAGAGGATTATAGGTGGTGGATCACATAAGGTTTTGGGTTCATCAAGGTTCTTCCAAAGACATTTAAGGCTCAAAGGGTGTTAAAAAGAGTTTCACACACTCATGGATAGACCATAAAAGAGGTATATGTAAAAGTTTGCTCACACTGTTAAAAATTACCTAAGATCATATCAAGAGGAAAGCTTCCTAAATCAATCAACCTAGAAAATTCTAGGTTTATTCATACAAGGTTCAAGGTAATCTCATCACACAAGACATTGGTGCTTAAGTCAAACAAGACTACAAATTTCACTAGTTTGTAATGGTCATTCCAAAAGAATCAATTTGATAAAATGCTAATCAGAGCTAGATTCAAAGAGTTCACATATTGTCTACGCAATTTCATATCTTCTCCTCATAGCCGCGCATTCATGTTTGTTCGATTGAGAGCACTATTCAAGTCATCAGTATTGATCAAAACCAAGACTTGAATTTTGTAGAAGAACAACCATTTTCAACACAAGAGATGGCGCAATATTCAAAAATGAAATTTTTTTGGAAGGGTAAAAATTATTTTGGAATAAGGACCAAAAGAGAGCCATAACTCAAACAATTACGAAAGCAATTTCAAAAAGCAATTTTAAACAGACGACCCAAAAAGAAACACAAAACACGATTCGCAAATAGTTTGGTTCTCACCCTACCAAAATCAAAAAGTATTTGTACTCAAATATATAACAATAATCTAGAGGTCAAATTAAATAAAAATAGTAATGGGGATGGAGAGTAATCTTGGTTATGTGGCTGCTTTGAGTTGCAGTCCTTCAATAGTTGTAGAAATTAAATAGAAGGTATGGTGGAGAACTTGGGTGTACTACCAAGTGATTAGTGCGCGTATCTTAAACCCATGTTCTCGAACAATTACTCAACCACATTTTTGGGTGTTGGCTTATAGCTTATCCAGTTCACTCCTTTTTGGTAACAGTATTTTGACTTTTGTAATTTGGTACATCGCCAAACAAATTATTATAGAATTTCTCAATGAATTTAGATTGTTCAAACGACAATGAAAATCAGGGTTGTCGATTTGGTAGGAGAGTCGCCGAAACATTCTTGAGCTTCGCTGAGTTTTAAAGACTCCGGTTTTGAAGACACCTTGATCCAAACATCGGAACAACATTCATTGTCAAGGTCTTTGGCGATTTTCCAACTAGGTCTGTTTGCTCACCATTTCGCACCTTTTTATCACCTACCCACTTCAATATATAAAACCAATAACACTATTATTTTACAAAACTACAATTTAAGATGATTCCAGGTTTTGGGGTGCCTCCCAAAAAACATTTGAATTAACTTCGCGGCACAACGCAAGTGAAGAACTATCCTTCATCCTCGGTTTCTAATATGGTGTAATTAGGAAATCCCATGGAAAATGGTGGATGATGGCCTGGTATCAAATAACCGATTTTATTATCTTTGTGCTTAATGGCTATAGCGTTTGAAATCGTTGTTTCATATGACATCTTTACGTTTTCTTTCATCTCATTCAAGATTTTATCTTGTGCCTCAATTCCTTGCCAAATGAATGATAAGATTCATCTTTGTGCTCCCACTCATGCTTCTTCTCTTTTCTACATTTTCGCAGACTAAAATGGTTGCCCTTTCACTTTGCTTGTGCTTCCAACTCCTTGAATTTCTCTGATAGAGCATTAACTTGGGCTACGAGTGAGTCCCACTAGTTTTTTTATTTATTTTCTTTATTGGTTCTACCAATGCCATCCACGGTTCGGGGGTTTCATCACAAGTAATAAAAACCATTAAAATAATGGGGAAATAAAGTATGGGGGAATGTTCTTCGGGTGTGACCACAATATATGTTGATGTAAATCAATGGGTACATGCTTTCAATAGGAAAATTTTCAAAATAATGGTAACTAGTCTAAGCTTTATGTGAAAGTAAATTCGCTCTAGGGCAACTTACCCTATATAAAATGGGTTCCTCTCGGACATCCACTCATCAAATGAAGAAGCCTACACCTTATCAACACCCTCTCTTTCAATGAAGAGTTCTTGGATATGGGACTAGGGATCATCCTCTTGGGCAAAGTATTATGTTGCCCCACTCTTTAGGACTTCAATATAGTGGTCTTAGTTTCGTGAACTCTATTTCGAGCAAGATGAATACACATGGGTGGTTTCGTATTTGCAGCTACAAACCCATTAATTAAACAACAGCCACTAGATGAAATCACCTTTAAAATTCATCTAATCCTATTAGCAAACAAGATCCAAAATTAATATCAACACACAGTTGCTAAATCACACCCCCAAGAATAGGGGTTTTAGTAACAGATCAAGAAATAATCAAATACACCTAACATGATAATGAAATCAAATAGTTATACTAAATTAAAACTTAATATGAGAAAATGAAGAAGAATTGAGAAGACCCACTTCCAATTTGAGGAAGAACTTCTTTCTTCTAGTCTCCCGCAAAATCCTCTCTAAACATGGGACAAAAAACAAAAACTAAACTTCTATAGTGAAAATCAATAATAATTTTTGGACTCCCTAAATCTAATAACTAAGACTAGTATTTATAGTTTTCCGATTTAGTGATGGCGGATGCGTTTGGTGACTTTAGTCGTGAATCACCGAGGGATTCAGTGATTAACCCTTCTGATAAATCATCGCCAGTTTTGCTTTGCCTTTGTTGTCTACTTCTACTTCACGGAAAAATTCGACGAAGCGTCGACTTCTCTTTTCCATCGCCTTATGAATCCACTTCCTTCATGGATTTGTTTGCTTGAATAAAGTTACAAAATGTCTCTATCCGGCAGATCTCTAAGCATGCTTGGCGATTCTCAAGCTTCAACTTCATCTCTTTTTCATCCTTTTTGTTCCTGTTTTGCGCCTAATTGTGTATGCTATGACTAAAACTCCAAATACATGAAACTTAAGAGTTTTCATCAAACATAGAAATAAAATGAGCAATTTTGGACACTATTTACATTAAAATAAAGCCAAAAATGATTTCAATTTGAGGACTCATCAGTAGACCTTGATGAATCCCATAGCTAACAACGGGTTTGTTGGACCTGGTGCACCTTTTAGTTAAAGATTATTGAAAAAATCCTTGCTATTGGTAAGGAAGAACCAGCACACCTTTATCGATATCAATCGAGTAGGGATTTAATGATATGCGTATTTAACTCCTTCATGAGGAGTTCAATGTTATTGGTTACTTCTTAAAGAGAAGGATACACTGATTTTATGGTTCATCCTTGGAAACCTCTCATCAATAACAATTTATATGAAAATGTTTTTCTGAGTTTATTTCTAGAATTTTACATTGATTTTTCTTACTTCAGACAAATAAGATTCAATATTGTTACCATTTTTTATATGGTACTGATTTCATCATTTGATTATTATAATAGCATATTTTCTAATTTTTCCCTTATTATAATTGTTTTGGTTAAGTATTGTTACTCAATGATCTAGCGTCTCACTCCTCGTCAAACGTTTTTATAGAGAAGTCAGGTGACATTGGAGAAAATTTCATTAGAATGTGGATGGATAGTAACTGGTGAACCTCACATTGCTTCGTGTGGACAGATACTACTGAATTACTATGGTTTATTTAATTCTTTAAAACTCTTAAACTCACTTCATTTGCCATTCCTTATTTACGATCATGTTTATTCTTTCATATTGTAGTCTAAGTGGCTCAGTTTAACTTTTTTTTTTTGTAATTTTAGAAGAATTGGTATAAATGTGTGGCGATTGAATTATTTATGGATTTTGGGACATGATATATAGGTGTTATTAGTTGAATATCTAATTTATAGGACAAGGAAAATATGATAGGCCCAAAAACAAATAAAACTCTTCTCGATTTTATGTAGATTTCTTGCTTTGGGATTCCTTTCCCTCAGCTATGGTCCTTGATCTAATTTGGGTTGTGACAACATTCTACTTAATGTATTACTTATATATATCATGTTCTATAATGTATGTTTAATCTTATTTAAATTTTAGAGGCTATATAGAGAATATCAAATAAGTTATGTGTTATGTATCTACGATCTTTAATGTTTGTTCAGTGTTATACAACATAGCAAGGATATGTAAATGTATATATTATCCAAAAACAATTTTGGTACACTAATCATATTCTTCTCTAATAAGAGCAGTATATATCAGTTCCAATAATAAGTATATGATACATAACAGTGACAATGTTGACTACTTTATTATGTACCAAATTGTGGTAATTATTTAACAATAAGATAACACATCGAGACAATTTTATAACCATCTTATATATGTGCTTACAATAACCTATGATAAAACTATTCTCAGAAAAAAAGACTACACAATATATCAAGATCCCAAATAAAAAAATTGACTACACAATAGCTCTCCAGCCTTTTTGTGTGTTGTATCAATGTATACTACATATATTGTAAATTCTTGCTCATATTTGTTCACACCCAAGTACACAGTAACGAAGATATTCCTGATTAATCTTCTTAAAACGTTTGATAATTTGAATCAAAATTGAAAGGATCTTCTATAATATGGGAGAAGAATATTCATGATGTATCAACTTAACTTTTCAATGATTTTGAATTAAAATCGAATATATTTTTGAATTTTTTTGGAAAGAAATTTGAATTTTAAGTTTTTATGCTTTGGGAGAGATTGATTAGTCATGAAAATGACGTAATAGCATGATTTGTAGTTATGATATTGAATTTTACATTTCTTTTCCTTTTTGAGTGAAACAAAAAAAGTTGTTCCCTTTGTTAGAGTTACATAAGGGTTCTTTTGGTATCGAATTAATGTATCTTGATGGTGTATTAATGTATCTTGGTGGTGACTTATGTGTCACTCTCCTAGGCTACCCCTTGGCGTAACATGAGAACTAGGATCACGTGTGGAACCAAGCTAACCCTAACTTTGGCATATCATAAGCATACCTTAAAAGTTATTGAGTAAAACATGTACTATGTGGAAGCTAAACTAGTGTATATATGAAAATGGGGAAAGCCTAACTAGTTTTAATATATATAAAACATACTAAGAGTTTAGTGATAACTGAAAAAACCACTTTACAACTCAAGTGAATCTACGACTATGTCTGAAAAACCTCTAACTGAGATGAGTTGTTGGAAGATGCCCCAACTGTCTCTAACAAAATTGAAACTAAAAATAATGACTAATATAAAATCATGTCTATTGTCCCTAGAATATGAGGATTCACCACTGAAGTTGTTGAATGCGTACTGAGAATTGATCTAAGTGTGATCTGGATGATAAGCACATGAACCTGCATCAAAAAAGGATGTAGCACTAAGTATGTGTCAGTACTTGGAAAGTACCAAGCATGCATGATATAGATATTAATATAAACAAACATATATGATATAAACAAACTATTACAGAGTAATGAAATAATCTAAGCAAAAAAAAATAATGAAACATAATTGAAAAGTTAAGCTAAATGCAATGACCAAATATTAATCATGAAGATAACATGTTAAACGGTATACTGATATAACTACGGAAAACCTTGTCAAATCACTATGTTTCTTACTAAGGGAGCTACTATTAACTGACATAAACCACGTGAACTAAACGCAAAATCCGATGTCTATCAAGATGACCCAATATATCTTCACAGGGTATAAAGTCATGACTGGCATGATCACTTGATGCCCAACAGAGGGGACTTATAATCCTAGGCGCGCACGTAGTTCTGGAACTATGAGTGTATGTTTCACCCTAGTATAACTTAGTGTTAAGTCTACTACCAACTGAATGTATATTTTACTAAAATATAACTGAAATAGTGGTAGATAAAAATTATGACCTACAATCTGAGAATACAACATTTATTTACTGATAACTGACATTCGAAATTTAAAGCATGATTATCTGTGTAAGTGACCTAGCAAGTATAATTCATGAACTAAGAGAACTTATAAGAAGAAGGGTTCTGAATTTTAAAAAGGAATTATGCAAACTTTTTAAGAAACATGTTATTCCGGTTAAGGATACTATAGTATCTAAATCGCAAAAAATCTCCAAGTTTTTAGAAGAGTAACTACCCAGGGGTACCCCCAAGATATAAAAAATCATATAGGATCCCGAGAGTCCTCATACAAGCCAACTTATTCTATCATAACATAAGATAATAAAAATGAACAAAAATTTAAAATATTTTTCATGCAATCAAATTCTTTTATAGAACAAAGCGGAAGTGTAAAACACTTGACTCAACCTGTCTAAAGCATGAATATCTTTGGGACACAACTCATACAATAGTTCTAGATATAAAATAAAACATATAAGAAAATAGTAGTAAAATCCTCAAATTTTGTGAGGACTCACCAAAGCTTCACTCCTTGCTCTACTATGAACCTAGCCAGGATGATGGAAGTCGATAAGGTCAGACCCTAAATTTTATAAGAATGAAGGCAAGAGTATGTGTTAGTAAAAACGTGTGTTAAATATGATGGGTAACAAAAATCATCAACTTAGGCATCACATAAGGACTAGTCAAGATAAGACATATACAATAATCATAAGAGATAACAATATAAGCCATAAGCATATTCAGTGCACATAAATCTTTATCATACTATAAGAGGAAAACTTCTCAATTAACCTCAACTTGTCTTATTCAATACATAAGTCATCGTTTGTAGACATACATATCAAGAAAGGAAACTTAAGCGACAATCCAAGCTAATCTAAACCTCATAACAAGCATATTAAAAGATACTTAAGATACTTCTGTGAAGTAACCTGCTTCATCATAAATAGGCTACTTTGCTTAGGGATTTGTACCTCTTTATTCATTCTATCACAATCGGAATCTAGACCCCAGACGACACCTACGACGTTGACCTCTCAAATATCGCAGACAAGCCTGCATACGTCATTCTTACTTCATCTAGGTTAATTTTAGCAGAAAATTTGAAAATTTTTTGTTGGTGACATGCTTACTAAACATTCTAATACATACGTAATTGTTTACCATCAACCAACTAACATTAAGATCATCAAATGAAAGAAATAGTTTATTATAACAATAAAGATGTACTTGCCAAAATGGCACCAATACAATGTTTGAACAAAAAGGGGAAAGAAACGCTAGTGAAACATACTCCACTAGCTCAATCCTACAACTAACATAGAATGTAAATGGGCAAGCATCCTTGAAATCATGAGAGCCTCCCAAGTCAGGATGAATGCTCGATGTCCGGATAACTTCAGCGTTGATCCTGTAGCTCTAGCGTCCACTTGTGCCTGCACCTTTAAGTTTAGAATTGTATAGGGCTAGTACACACTTGTACTAAGTATGGGTATATTAAAGAACACACCAAGGACAAGAATGAGCAGGAATAGCTTTTTACTAACAACATGATTATGGAAAGTCAAGTTAGTGGACTTGCCAAATTGGGATTAGGAGGGTTAGAAAGCTTTCCAAATTTTGATTAGGAAAGTGAGTGAACTTTCCAAATTTGGATTAGTAAAGTCATTCCATGAGAGTAACATGCATCATCATACTTATCATATTGCACACAGCACATAACATCTTGCACACAGCACATAACATCTTGCACATAGCACATAACATATTGCATATAGCACATAGCAATTTGCATATTATTCGTTCATATTCCGTGAGACTTTGGAAATCATGGACTTGACATTAAGACTTCCCAAAAATAAGGTCTCAACATATGGGACCTCAAATAGGGAGCCTTCTTTAGCAAACACAGTGTCTGCTCCATTCATTCATATGTACTTCATTTCATTTCATTCATAGGCTAGTGTAAACACTAGTTATACCTAAGATGTAGTTTATGACTTTCATCAGGTTCGTTGTACAATGATCAAGAATGACCTAGAGTTATTACTTAAGTCTCACCTCTGAATTATCCTATCCTAACACCTTTGGTATAATTCATTTCATTATGTGCATCATTTGAGGCTGGCCTCATTCATTCATTTGGGAACTTTGACTTTAACCGATATAGATCATGTGAGCATCATGAAATCTAGTGTCATGAATCCCCACACCAAAAAGAGGTGGAATCACCGGCCAAAGTGACCCAAAACATTCTAGCATACATGGGAATCGAACCCCCAGACTTATGGTTCTATTCATAGAAGTCATGAGGCTTCGTTCATAGTTCGTTTAAGTGATTCATATCTTCTTAAGATTATGTAGTACAAGACTTATGCATCTTATATGTATGCCAAGATCTTTATTTCGATCTAAGTAGGCAGCATTGTTCTTGAATATTTAATTCATGTATGACTTGTGCATCTATACGGAATTTGGGCAAGGAAACTCTATTTCGAATCCTTTAGACAACATATTTACAAAAATTTCATTTATTGTATTTTGGTCCACATTATATTGGGACCCTAGATCGAGCCCCAACATCAACTTTTCCTCTTTATTTTACTTCTTTGAATTACCACTTACTTGGCCGAGGGGTTGTTGGATCTAACCCCCACAGACCCTTTTGTTTTTTTTATCTATTTCTCCTTATCTATTTCGAGTTGACTATGAGGTTGTGGGATCAAACTCCCACAGTCTCTCTTTATTTTTCCTTTATTCTCGTTCTTAATTCTTCGTAAGAGGTCGTGGGATCGATTCCCACACGCCTCCCCCTTTATTTTTCTTTTATTTTACTCCCTAAATCTGCCTAAGAGGTCGTGGATTCGATTCCCACACTCCAACTTTATTTTTCTTTCATTCTCCTCCTTAAATATGATTGAGAGGTGGTGATTTTGAATCTCACTCCTCTCACTTCTTATTTTTTTCTTTTAAGTTGCATTTTTCCAGCCAATACCATGATTCGAATCCCCTTCATCACATTTCTTTTTACTTCATTTTTTTCATGATATTTAACATAGTGAGGTCAAAGGTTCAATCCTCCATGACGTCACTTGTTTTAATTCATTTTTTTCACATTTTGAACCCTCTTTGCTGACCGAAATTCATCACTAGAAGCTGGAAATTTTCATTTAATTTTTCAGCATCCTTTCATCAAGTTACACCTTAGTTCTTAGGGGAATTTTGTAGTGCTTTAGAACGTTTTAGGTGCATTTTAATGGATTCATTTAGAAAAGAGACTATCCCTCAAATAAGACACATTTCAAATCATATGAACATCACATTTATATCAACATGTGTACATGAAATATAAAGAACTATCATGCCATTTCAAGTCCTAAACCATGAACAATACCCACTACAACACACACATACACATGTAGTTACATTTTCGGAAACATGAACATAAAATCACATAATTCCAAACATATATATAAACACATGATCATCACTAAAACACGTTTCATACCTCATTTTCTATAGCAAACATAACCAACCTATGATTCAATGGGAGCTAGTGACAAGGACATGTAACGGGGAATAATCCTAGTTTTCAGAATGAATATTTGAACCTTAAGGGGTCTCTTGGGAAACGGACCAAGAAAGAAAAGAAACCGTACCTTTTTTATGTTAAACTTTTGACTTGCTGCCCAAAACTTCACCCAAGAACACGTCTAACCCTCATCAATATCAACTCCACTCGAATGATAACCTTCCTTAGTGTAGTGTGCGATTAACATTTGTTTTATTGTGATTTCGTGTGAGTTCTTCAAGTGTGAAGAACTTGTTTTATTTTTATGATTTTGTATCTTATTTTTTCAGGGAAAACACGTAAGAAATAATAAGAGAGATTGAGCGCGAGAGTGGAGAGAAAAATGTAGGGGAGTGGAGTTGTAGGAGGCTTAGGAGTCTAGTTTTATGACTTAGTCAATAAGGTTTTGTTTATTTAATAAAAATATGATTTTTATTATATTTTAAATCAGATAATGAATAATAATTATTAATTAATTACATTAATTCAAATAGCTTAAATGAAACTCACTTTAATTCATTTCTTCCACCTAGGTTGGAACACGGTGGAATCCGGGTGGAGCAAGACTCCACTTCATAGCCTATTTTTCGGCCACCTCTCCCAAAACTGTCCTTCCAACTTATTAATTAGATAATTATTTACATATTTGATACTAACCTTATCTAGGAAAGAGACCATTTTACCCCTAGACCCTTGAAACCTTAAGGTTTTCCCTTGTTAAGTCCAGTAAAGACTCCTTCAAGTAAATCTTCGTATTCCAGAGCCCTACATGGTTGGACTAAACCTTTAAAAGATCAACTAACTCCCCAAGTTAGTTGGCTTGGATGTAGCAAAGATTCTGATGTCTGGTTCTACGCGCATCAATCCATGTGAACCCTGGTCTAATCATAGGCATTCTTTAGAAATTAAGCATTTCTTATCTTATCCATTTTGAGGGTTGTTACACATTCTTACTATTCATGGAAGAGTATTTAGTTACTAATCCAAGACAATTCATTACACAGGAATGATTACGATTTAAAAATTCAAGGCAACCAAGCAAAAACACCTTATTGTGCTAGAGCAAGTTATCATGGAAAGAACCTCACTATGCAAGTCCAAGATACACAAGCAACGGTAAAAATTCTCAATAAAAGTTATCATAATATGGTGAGGCTTCACCCAGTCAAGCTATCATGCAAAGCCCTCTATTGCTCTTAGAGAAGCTAGCCATTTGAAGGATATAATTACTCAATCCAAGGATACCCATAAGATCTACTAACTCAATCTAACATGCATGTTCTTGTCTTACAACATCAAGATATTCATGAGGGTATCTCCTATTACTACTTCAATCTATCATAGTTGAAATATAATTTGCTTCATTTATTCTTCATGTTTTAGAAAGAGAAATATTTTAGAGGATGAATTCTGGAATTCTTTTGGGGTTCTGGGATAAATGATTGAATGGTGAGTTTTAAGGGTTATTATCACTTATATAGGTGTACTAGGCTTAGGTAAAATGATGCCACTTAAATCTAACTTATAACAAAAGTACCCAAATAACCCCCACTTGGCAGCCCAATGTCAAGGCCTCACAATAAGCACCATGGGCCGTGGTCCTCCCCATTGGGCGTGGTCATAGAACAGTGGCTAGGCAATTTTGCATTGACCTCTATGAGTTGAAGGCATCACCACGATCCTTCCCACAAGTCGTGGTCTTCACCACTATAGTGAAGTGGATTGTAAAGGTGAGACAACTTTGGGAATCCCTTGGGGAGCTATTGCCTAACCACCACGGTCCTGGTCCTCACCATTGGCTGCGGTGGTGGTCGTGAAGGTGGGGGTAGTGCTTGGGGAATCTTGGGAAGCCTTATTCCCATGCCCTTTTTCCTTGGCTCCTTCCCCTTGTCTTTTGCTTGTTTCCCTAATACTTAGCCCTAGTTGGCCTATTAGACTACGGGGTGTTACAAAAACGTGTGGAGAATTAAGAAACTAACTTAGTTCTAGCTACCTAGTGGATGAAAGGAACCCACTAGATATATCCAACATACCGGTGACAAAATTTACGGAGGAATCCTTTAGAATTCAAGGGTGGACTTCGAAGAACGCATCTGCTTGTTCTTGGAAAAGTTGCTCGCATCTTTTTTTTTCTCTTTTCTCTAAGTTAGGTGATTTCAGGAGAATGAGGGTTTTAAGTAGTTTATGACTAGTTGACTAAACTTAAACTAAGCAAAACGACGTGGTTTAAGCATTAAATGATGTTCTAGTAGATTATTGCAACCTTAATATATCTACAAATTTATTCACACCCTAAAGTCTTATCTTAACAACTAATCACAATTTAAGACTTACTTGAATATCCGTAAATGAAAAATTGTTTGTATCTTAAATTAAATATTTTCGGGCTGTTATATAGATATCCTAATATACTAAAAATAACAAAGTAAAAAAGTCAAGACAAGAGGGGCACTGAACTTCTCCTGAAACTAAGCATACCATAAAATAATGAAACAATAACCCAGTCGAGCCTCATCAGCCCGACAAGTACAAACAACAAATAAGACCATCTATTCGAGCCCCCATAAACCCAAAAGACGTCAATTCAGTCTATACCCCTAGTAGTTTTTGTCATAATCTGAGTCTATACCCCAGTTGATGCACAATACTCACAACCATGAGTGGTCTCAAGCTCATCCTTGGCATAAAATATCAAATCATAATGCAAATAAACTAAGCGAAAGGTAAAATAAATAACTAAATAGTAGAGTTTACAAATCCATGAACATATATATTTATTGTCAAAAATACGCCTCTACGAGTTCAATTGAAAAAATAAGCTTGTCAATACATGGCCCTTGCCCTCAGCTACCTCAAAACCAAAGACATTAAGAAGGAAAATCTAGTGACCTAAACGTACACATTTCCTAAACGAGGTGGGTTCATCAAGTGCTAACAGGAAATTATGAAACCTTACTAGCAACGAGTCTTAAGTATCCAAGTCAGAATTTACATCATAAGAGGATGCAACAAGATAATAATACTATTACAATTTGATCGTATACCCTACGCATGGCCGGCACTCGAGAACCATTGTTAGACGTTAAGTGAACCCTCATCCTAAATGACTACAAGTGGAACACTAACTCAAGCATACATTAGCATCAAATTGAAAGAAATATTTAAAAATGGTTTATTGAGTATGAAACATTAGTTTTAAATAAAATATATGAAATTGAAAGACTCTGCAAAAATTGAGGATACTAAGAACATGTATCTACATCATTAAAAAATGCAGGTCGAGTGATATCGGTATATTGAATGTACGAGTATGTCATATAGACTAATAACAAATAACCTAATGCAAGGATTTTCAATAAATATAGATATATACTCAACTAGATGTAAAGAAATAGATAAGTGAAATCATTTAAAATTTACAAAATACTTACTCATGTTTCAACTCAACATATTAAGTGATGTAATGAAAATACACATTTAACTCTATTTAAGAGATTCTCTAATCTACAACCATCACTATGAGCTACGTGATGATACATCGTCTCACCCACACTTCCAGAACTGTATTATGCCTTGCTGGGGTATAGAATACCTCAAAAAAATGAATCCACTAAGCCTTGCCCGAAGGCACTTAGAATTCATCTAAAAAGTATAATTTTGTACTCATGTAAACATACATGATTTATGAAAAATGTGAGTTGTCTAAACGCTTCCCTATATCTATGCTCAATACTTCTCCCAATAATTTATACTCATGCTCAATGTTTCAAAATATACTCTTCCTCTGGTTTGAGATAATTGCTCAAACTATCCTCTTAAAATAGGTAATGCTCTTGAAATATCTTTGAACTCATAACTCATTTATAAATCAAATTTTATAAATTTAAAGTTGATACCTTAGGAAATACTTAGTTCTATTATACTTTTACTTATTTCATACATGTAAACTCTTTTTAAAATATATCAAAATCATATTATAATATGATCATTAATAACTAGTGAAGTTATATTGCATACATATTGATAGCATATATCGATGCCAAACGTCATAAACACGGATGACATACTCGATTGTCATACTAATAATGTTTTAGATAACTCTCAAAACTCATATTTACTTCCTCAAAACTCATGTTAAAACTCAATTGGATTTAAAAAGCTTCTCAGGATATATAACTAAACTCATAAGGTTCATGTGAAATTATGGACATGAACGACACAAATCAGGGATCTTAATAGAAATATGAAAACCCATAACTCAATAATACTACTCATCTCAAGAATACTCAATTTACAGGGTTCATGCTGAATTATAGACATGAACGCATCGTCTTAAAAATCTTAGATGCATAAGGTATAGAAATTCAATAATAAGGAATAGAATTTCAAAAAGAATATGGAACTCAAAACTCAAAATCAACTTATCTCGTGAATACTCAATTCTAGGAAAAGTAGATGTAAGGCGTGAGAACGAACTAGTCCAACACTATAAGATCCTTACATACCCGGAAGAACAAGGTTTTGGAATAATCTTCAAGAAAATCCTAGCTCAATTGGGGATTTTTTACTTTAAAAATTGGAGAATTTAGGAAATCATGGAGGAAAGGAATCCATGGATGAAAACTATTATACTTTGATTCCAAAATCTTGCAATCAATAGAATGAAACAAATCATTTATTTATAATTAATTTTTACAATAAGAGGTGAAAGTAACCAATGTAAATTTAGGGTTGATAGGATCCAAGAAAGTCATACTAATAAAGATGGAGATGATGTCTTGGTTCCATGATCATAAATATCGGTTTTTCTGGGTGTGTAGTCAATCCATAAATCTCTTTCATGCATATTTTATCTGGATTTATGTCACCTGTTAATCTCCAACTGAATCCATGCAACAAGTTATTTAACGTTGTCCCCACAAGTTGGATCTCGAGCTATACCCAGGGCACCTCCTTATTCTGGAACCAAATGGTAATATTATGAAGTTTTTTTCCTTTATGTTAATATCATTTTCTAAGAATCTTCCAGGAATAAACTCTTCTGCTCTATCTTAATAATTATGATTTCTTCCTAAAGACCATATGTTTACATATACAATTATCCCTTTTGGTATGTCATAACCAGCTGCGTTGAATTCTTCTATGGAGTAAGGTGGAGGGATTTATGGAGTTAACAGATGTAGTCTAAATGTCTCTTTAATTATAGCTTCTATTTAAGGTAGCTGGGATAAGTCATCTTCTTCAACCCATCTTCCTTTACCTATTGTTCTATCAAGTTCTTCATTTGCCTTCTCTATCATATTCGGGTTCCTCATAAGTTTTCTATCATATTAGGATTCCTCATAAGTTCTTGAAATGCCCATTCAACTCTAGTTGCTGATGTATCCGCTCCACCCGCAAAAAAATCCTGCACAATTTTAACAATGAATTGCATCTACTAGTTCATATACTTTAATTGACAAAATAAAACTCGATCCACCAATAAATATGCAGTTTTACCTTATTTTAAAATGGAAATTACTAAGTAGTGGGTACAATACAACTACTAAAAATTTGTCAACCCCTGTATTGAATTATACAGAAGTCCAGTGGCAAAGACCTCCCAGTACTCTTTTGAAGCTAAACACGGATGGGAGTGCACTTCACAATGCAGGGAAAATTGAAGGAGTAGGTATTCTGAGAGACTTCAATAGAGACATGATCTATGCATTCACAGTTTTTCTTGGTAGTGGGACCAATAACCATGCTGAAACACTAGCAGCAACCCATGGTTTGCAGTGGTGTGTCCAATTTGGATACAAAAAGATTATTTTGGAAGTTGACTCTAAATTACTCACTAAATAGTTGAATCAAAGTGATAAACCACCATGGAATTCGCAAAAGTACAACACATAATTACTGGAGTTCTTTCAATGTCAGCATATTTGCAGAGAATCCAATACCACTGCAGATATATTATCCAAGGAAAGACAATAATCAGACATCACTTAACACTTCAATACTCATAGTCAATTGCCTTCAGCAGCTAAAGGAAGTTACCTCTTGGAAAGGATGGGCATGATCAATTTAGGAGGAAAAATTTAAGAGAATTAAAAGACCACCTTGAAGTATATCTCTTCCCTTTTGCTTAACACTTTGTCTAGTTTTATCTAGGTGTAGGCCTTACAGTAAAGGGAGAGTCTCCCTTATTTATGTGTTCCTAGTTTCTTTGTATTGAGAGGAGGCCTCTCATAGGTTCTTAGATGTTAGGATCGCTAGTAGTATAGGGAAGAGTTGGAGAACCTACTAGGGATACTTAGTTAGCTACCCAACTCTTGAGGCACCTTAAGTTGGAGGTAAGGTTTATGTCCCCCTCCTTCTAATTTTGTTTCTATCTATGATAAGGTCTGGGGGTGTTGGTCAGCCCCTGCCCTTACAAGGGTTCTTCAACCAAAAAAATAAAAATTAATTAATTAATTTTTTCACCATAAAGACTATTATTTATAGAAAAGGTATTTAAAATATCCCTCAATTTTGTGAAATTGACAAAAAATGTCTTTAGTTAATAGTTTGATATAAAAGTCCTAATGAAATCAAGATTTTGGTTAAAAAATGCTCCTATTATTATTTTATGTGTCAAAAACATCATTTTCCTTATAAATATATTACTGTTCTTTTTCTTCTTAAACACATTTGAAGAAATCAGTTTTTCTTTCTTCATCTCATATTTTCAATAAATAAATAAATATATATATATATATATATATATATATATATATATATATAATCAATAAACTTACACGTATTATAGCATACACATCTCTTTCATGAATAAAAATAATTACTTTCAAATAGTTAAATAAAATATGATAATTTTGAGACATAGGACAAAACCATGAAGACCAGAGATAAGTGAAAAAGTAAAATTTCACTACATATTTTTAAGAGAAATGTTACGTAATATATAATTACCTTCATAGTGTTACCAAATTAGTAAATATGTGATGCAACATCCGTTGTTTAAGTTACTCTCAATCTTCTAATCTTTATATATTAAAAAGTTATGTATCATTCATTTGTTCAAAAATTATGAGGGTCAAAAATGTTAATTAAAAAATTTAACATGTAATTGTGTAAGATCTGTTAGGTGTGTTTCGGCGGTTGGGAGTTGGGCGGGCTTAGTGTCACGACCCAATTAAGGATCATTACCGGCACTAAGGGGAAGAATCCCAAAGCAAGCCTCATCGAAATTCAACATAAAATCGGGCAGACTTTCCTTTGTTTTTATGCCTATACTAAACTTTATATGTCTCAGAAATCCATAACACAACTAATAACAACTATAACCACAACATAATATTCATCAATGATCTAATTGTCACACAATAAAACCAATTCATCTCCAAATATGAAAAAGAGGTTCAAACTAGTCACTTGACTACAATTCGAAAGAATATCCTTACTCTAGATAAGAACTGACAAATAGAGTGACTCTAATAGTTTAAAGGAATTAAATAAACATAGTAAATCAAATGTTATCTTGCCACCTGAAACAATGCAGGGCTCACCAGATGAAACCAAATCTCTGTGTCTAGTTACCGAAATCCTCCTCAATACTACCTGAATTCTCTGTAAAAACAATTAGCGAGGATTGATACGCCAGCTCAGTGAGTAATAATACTTAACCACAATCATTTTAATGAGGGATAAATCAGAGAACATGTCAGTGTAATAGTAATAATGATGAAATAACGCTCTTTCAAAAACAATAACAATATTCAATGTTATATGCCTCATATAAGCATATTCAGTGTAAATATATAATAGCAAACTCAGTAAAATTCCATTTTCATATACAATCTTATAGTTGTAAACCTAGAAAAACACTTTCATATCAAATCCTATATCTGGGAGGTTTCCAAGGATGAATAATATAATCATAATGGTCTTCTCTTTAAGAAGTAACCAATAACACTGAACTCCTCATAATAGGAGTTAATATTCATATCAGTAGATCCCTACTCGATGGATATCACTAACAGTATACTAGTTCCACATCCCACTAGCAAGGGCTTTATCAAAATTCAGTTACTACAAGCTGCACCAGGTCTAATGATCCCGCCGTCAGCTACAGGATTCGTCAAGGTCTACTCCCATTTATATTTTCCTTGTAATTAGTAGAAGCATTTTATAATTGAACATACATTTAAATATTATCAACTCATATCATTTCATAGTTAACAATCACCTGTCAAATAGTATTTCTCAAATAAGCGTATAACATTTTCAATAACAGTAACCATATCTTGTAAAAAAATGAGATCATCTCAAATAATATTTTCAGTATCATATCTAGTAAAAGACTTGCCCCACATGCAAGTTCAAAACATTCAGTAACACATTTACTTTATAAACCATGTGAAAATCATGCAAATTATAAAACAACAATTGTAGTAAATTACTACTCCTATTACTTGTGTTGAAACACCAACCTCTTCACTTGAATGGTCCGTATGAATTCCTTTGGTCAAACTATAAACACATCGATAATGATTTCGTGTTAACTCCTTCGTTTAGGTAATTCATACCATATTAACAAAAACCCATCCCTAGAGGTTTCATGATTCATTTGAAATCTTCCCAAATCACTTAATTAGTTCTTTAATCACATAAAATAGTCTCTTCTTGGTCAATTCTCATTGAAAAAAGATCAACCTAACCTTACTACACGGTTACTTATATTTCATATAAGAACAATAAAAAATTTTACCGTTCAAATCATTGACTATGTTCACTTAGTTCATAAGAATGAAATAAATTTTCTCTATTTCTCCTAAACCCATGTTTCTGAAATCTTATAGTCATGGAAGATAAAAATCAACCTTTAAACTTAGTTAGAAACTTACCTTCGTCTCCTTCTTCTTCCACCTCTCTTTTTAGTGTGAGAAATAAGGCTTTCAATTAATTTTTTTTTACTTCGTTTGTTTGTTGTAGAACAAGAGCTCTTTGTTTTTTTTAATCATTGTTGTTCCAGCGTTTGTGCTGCTCTGTTAGGGATTTTCAACCTTTTTTAAAGAATTTTGATCTTTTTTTAATGAGAGCTAAAAGACATATGTGCCCTTATTTTAAATTAGGGTATTACATTCTTCCCACCTAAGAAGTTTGGTCCTCGAATTTAAAGTAAAGGTATATAAGAGAGGATACTTGTCTCGCATCTCCTTTACAAACTCCCAAGTAACTTCTTCAGTGCTTTGGCTCCTCCATAAGACCTTCACGGACACAATTTCCTTTAACATTAACCTTCTTACTTATTTGTCCATAATAGCCACATGTTCCTCTTCATACGATAATTTCTCATCAATTGGTATAGTAGTTTCCTCAAGTACATGAGAGCAGTCTAATATATACTTCCTCAACATAGAAACATGGAACACTAGATGGATGGAACACATATCGGGAGGAAGTGCCAAAAAATATGCCACACCTCCTACCCGGTCCACTATTTCATACGGTCCTATATATCCCGAACTCAATTTACCTATTTTGTTGAGTCGCATCACACCTTTCATAAGAGAAACTCTTAAAAAGACTTTGTCTCCAATTGTGAACACTAGATATCTTCTTCTTTTATACGCATAAGACCTATTCCTTGTTTGAGACATGATCAATCTCTGCGTAATCAACTGGACCTTATCCATGGCTTCTTGTAGTAAGTCTGGTCCCAACACATTAGCCTCTCAAACTTCAAACCACCCTATAGGAGAGCGACATCGCTTTCCATACTAAGCTTCATATGGAGCCATCTGAATTATGGATTGAAAGCTATTGTTGTAACCAATTTAGCTAAAGGCAAGTAAGCATCCCAACTACCTCTAAAATCAAGAATGCAATTTCTCAAAATATCCAATAATATTTGTACAGAACGCTCACTCTGTCTATCTTCTGTGGATGGAATTTAGTACTAAGGTCCACTCGAGTACCCAAAGATTCTTGAAAGGATCTCTAAAAGTGTGATGTGAATTGTGACCCTCTATCAGATATGATGGATATAGGCCCTCCATGAAGTCTAACAATTTGATTCATAAATATCTAGGCATATCTCACTCCACCATATGTTGTTTTATCGGTAAGAAGTGTGTTAGTTTTGTTAGTCGGTCTACAATTACACATACAAATTCATAACCTCTAAGAGTTTGGGGTAAACCAATCACAAAATCCATAATGACTCTCTCTCATTTCTATTCTAGGATTTGTATCTCTTGTGGTAAACCTTCAAGTCATTGATGCTCTACTTTAACCTGTTGACAAGTCAAATAACTGGAAACAAAATTAGCAATATCATTCTTCATACCTTCCTACAAATGAAATTGTTTCAGGTCATGATACATCTTAGTGGAACCAGGATGCATCGTATATATAGAGTTGTGATCTTCTACAAGAATAACTCGTCTTAATCCACCTATGTCTGGTACACACAACCGATTACCTAGTCGAAACATACCCACACATTCAACTATCATCTACTTACATTTACTAGTTGTCACCTCATCTCGATATCTACAAAGTTGTTCATAATTATATTGACCATTCTTAATGCGCTCCACTAATAAATATTTGGCTTGCACACAAGCTAGCATATCTCTGAACTTCCCACATTAAATTTGACACCTATGCCTTCAAGTTTCTGCACGTCTTTTGCCAACTGTCTCTTTTGAGGAACTATATGTGCTAAACTTCCCATGGATTTTCTACTCAATCCATCAGCCACAACATTATCTTTTCCAGGATGATACAAAATAACACAATCATATCCTTGAGCAGCTCCATCCATCGCCGTTGTCAAAGATTCAGATCTCTTTGTTGAAAAATATACTTTAATCTATTATAATCAGTATATACCTCTCAAGTTTCACTATATAGATAATGCGTCCAAATTTTAAGAGAAAATATCACTGCAGTCATCTACAAATCATGTGTAGGATAATTTTGCTCATGCCTCTTCAGCTTCCTTGAAGTATAGGCAATAACACATGTTTTGCATAAGAACACGTCCTAAACCAACTCTCTAAGCATCACAAAATACTGTGAAACCCCCAAAACCTGATGGTAATGACAATGTGGGTGTTGTTGTCAAACACATTTTAGAGTTTTTGGAAGCTTTGCACACATTCTATTGTCCACCGATATTTGGCATTTTTTGTGTAAACGTAGTCAAATGGAGATGATATTTTCTATAAATCCTGCACAAAATGCCTATAGTTATTTTCCAACCCAAAAGGTTTTGAATTTCTTTAGGTAAAGTAGGTCTGGGCCATTTTTGCACAGCTTCTGTCTTTTTAGAATCTACCTTGATCCCATCTTTTGACACCACATGCCCGACAAATGCTATTGAGTCTAGCCAAAATTCATATTTTGAGAACTTAGCATAAAGCTTATGTTCATGCAAAGTCTGTAACACTGTCTTTAGATGATTCTCATGGTCTTCCTTTCCAGGATACTATACCAAGATATCATCAATAAACACTATCAGAAACCGATCTAGAAACTAACTGAAAACTCTATTCATTAAATCCATGAATACAATTGAATCATTAGTTAATCCAAACGGCATCACAAGGAACTCATAGTGCCCATGTCGAGTTCTGAATGTTGTATTGCAAACATCATCCTCCATGATTCTGAGTTGATGATAAATAGATCGAAGATCAATCTTTCAAAAGTGGACAGCCCTTTGTAATTGATCAAAAAGGTCTGTATATGAGGCAAAGGATACTTATTACGTATTGTTACCTTGTTCAACTGTCTATAGTCAATTTGTATTCTTAGAGACCCATCTTTATTCTTTACAAATAATACTTGTTCTCCCCATGGATATATACTTGGTCGGATAAAACTCTTATCAAGTAGTGTAGCAACTATTGTTTTAGCTCCTTTAGTTCTTCTGGTGCCATACGATATGGGGGTACGGATATTGGCAATGTATCAGGATCCAAATCAATACCGAAGTATATCTCTGATATAGGAGGTAATCTAGGCAAATCCTGAGGAAATACATCAGAAAATTCATCCACAACAGGTATCTTCTTCAAGCTAAGTGCTCTTTCTATTGTATCTCTTACCATAGATAAAATACCCATAAAACCTTTCTATAGTAATCTTTGGGCCTTCACAAGGGATTTGATTTTTCCAACCTCAGGACTTGACCCTCTTTTAATACAAAAGTAGCCTCATGGATATTTCGAATTTGATTATATTTGCATGACAATTAAGAGTAGCATAGCAAGAAGATAGCCAATACATGCCCATCAACACATCAAAGTCAATCATATCTAGTACAATTAGGTTAGCTAGGGTATCCTTACCTTCAAATTTAATCTTAAAATCACAATTATTATATTTAACAAACAAAGAATCTCCAACAGGATTAAAAACAAGAAAAGGATTATTCAACATCTCCGGTTGTCTATCGAATCTCAAAATAAAGTATGATGACACATAAGAGCGGTTAGATCCTAGATCAATCGCATGTGCATCAAAGGAAAAAACTAAAAGTACCTATATATACCCCATTTGAGGTTTCAACATACTCTCTAGTAAGTGCGAAAAATCTTGATTGACCTCTATCAGCATTTTCTTGTCCTTGATTTCCAGTGAAATGATCTCCAGCACCTCCACTTCGATTTCCTGTACTAGTATTACCTTCACCACTATGAGTGGTCTGAGTAGGTGTAGCTAGCTGAGAAAAAGTCTGAATGGGCTTCTCGGAGGTTGAGGTCAATACCAAATGTGATACCCCTAACTGACCACACCGAAAGCACCATCCGGTCAAAATGCAAAACTAGCCTGGTTGTGATTTACCACAAGTATGGCATGATAGGGTAGTATTATACATTTTTCCAAAATTACAATGTCCTTGTGAAGATAATTGTCATTGAATATCCTATATGTGATATGGCTTTTAGGTGGACTGTGAAATTGTATCCAACCCTATCTGAGAGCCTTGTTGTTGTCTTCCCTGATTCCCTGTTTTGTGATTTTCACTCAATTCATCATTGTAGGGTCTCTCTTTTTTTAGCCTTCTTATGAACATTATAGGTTGCATACTCTTCTCGACCTTTGTCTTTTATCTTCTTAGCTAGATCAACTACTTCTGAATACGTCATGGTACTCATATTGGGGCTTGGGAATTGAATAGAGAATTAACCAACCCATGCACGAATCTTTATGCTCTATCTAAAGTGGTACCAACAAAGGAGCATATCTATAGAGCTTACAGAATTTGGCGTTATAAGTTCCCACATCCACATTTGGATTCTATACCAACCTCTAAAATTGTGTTGCATACTTCTGCCTCAGACTGTTAATAATGAAATTATCTATGAACAACTTACTAAATTAATCCCACTTCAGTGGTGCCACCCCACTAGGTCGACCTAGCAATACAATCGCATACCAAGTGTTAGCCATGTCCTTTAGTTCGTATGCTTCCAGCCTTACCGATCTCTCACTAGAACATCCTAAAGCTCAAAGGTCCTTGTACGTCCCATCCAAGAAACTTTGAGGATTCGCTGAACTATAAGTACCTATGAATTTTAGTGATTTTAATTTCAAGAATTCCTGCAACGATACCTCTTTACTTCCAAAAGTATAAGTTTGTGCAGGTGTCTGAAGTGATGCACGTGTCTGAGTAACACAAATATTACACTGACTATCCATGTCATGTCTATCCCTTCTATTGACTAAACTCTCGATGGCTTTCCGCATAAAGGCAAGTACCCCAGTAGTGGCATTATCCTGCGATGTTTGAGATGGACTAGCGCTCCTTTCTGGAGTGATCTCTCTTGAAGTACTAGTAATGGTGTTGCGGCTCCCTGTGGTTGAATTGCGTCCTTCTCCTTGACCAGTTATGTGAGCTATGTCCCTCCCCCAAGTTGAGGAAGTTGGTTGTTTGTATAAAGTGACATTAGGTGCCTCAGGAACACATGTTGTAGCTCTGTCATTAGATAATTCAGTTTGACCCATCTGGTTAACAGAAACAAATAATGTTACATTACTCTAGTCGCCCTAAAAAACACACGCATATGTAGGAATGAGAAAGAAAGACCACAAACATCCTATTACGTCCTCACAAAATCACGGTTATTGAAATGACCGGCAACCTAACCATAATTGAGATTCTACTACTAACGTGTTCTCCATATGTCATAACAATAACCTACTGCTCTGATATCAACTTTGTTAAGACCCAATTCATGATCATGACCGGAGCTAAGGGGGAGAATCCCAAAACAAGCCTTATCAAAATTCTACAAAAAATCGGGCAGAGTTTTCTTTGTTTTTATATCTTTCCTAAACTTTTCCTATCTTGGAAATTCACAACACAACTAATAATACCTATAAACCACAATATAATATCCATCAATGATCTAATTGTCATGCAATAAAACCGATTCATCTCCAAAATGAAATAAAGGTTTCAACTAGTCACTTGACTACAATTCAAAAGAATATATTGACTCTATATAAGAACTGAGAAATGGAGCGTCTATAAGAGCTTAAAGGAACTAAATAAACATAGAAAATCAAATGTTATATTGTCACGCGAAACAATGTGGAGCTCACAAGATTCAACCGAATATCACTCTCTAGTTAATCAAATCCTCCTCAATAGCACCTGAATTCTCTTTAAAAACATTAGTGAGGCGTGAGACACTGGATATGTGAGTAATAATACTTAACCACAACAATTTTAATGAAGGAAAAATCAGAAAATATGCCAGTGTAATAGTCATAATGATGAAATAATTAATGCTCTTTCAAAAATGATAACAATATTCAATTTTATATGGATCATATAAGCATATTCAATGTAAATACATAATAGCAAACTCACTAAAATAACATTTTCATATCCAATCTTATTAGCAAACTCAGTAAAATAACATTTTCATATCCAATCTTATAGCTGTAAACTTAGAAACATACTTTCATATCAAAGCTTATATCTAGGAGGTTTCCAAGGATGAATCATGTAATCAGAATGGTCTTCTCTTTAAGAAGTAACCAATAAGAGTGAACTCCTCATAAAGGAGTTGAATATTCATATAAGTAGATCCTAACTCGAGGTATATCAGTAACAGTATACTAGTTCCACAACCCAATAGCAAGTGCTTTATCATAAATCAGTAACTATAAGGTACACCAAGTCTAACGATCCCGACATTAGCTACGGGACTCGTCCAGGCCTACTCCCATTTATATTTCCCTTGTAATTATTAGAAGCATTTAAAAATCAAAAAAGAGCATTTAAATCTTATCAAATAATATCATTTAAATGTTTAACAATCACCTGGCAAAATCATATTTGTCAACTAAGTGAAAACTTTTCCAATAACAGTAATCATATCTAGTAAAAAAAATGAGATCATATCAAATAATCCTTTTAGTATCATATCCAGTATAATACTTGTCCTACATGCAAGTTTAAAACATTCAGTAACACGTTTACACTATAAACCATGTGAAAATAATGCAAATTATAAAACATTAATTTTAGTAATATAGTACTCGACGTACTTGTGTTGAAACACCAAGATCTTCACTTTAATGGTTCGTATGAATTCCTTTGGTCAAATTATAAACACATTCATAACAATTTTGTGTTAAATCCTTAGTTTAGGTAATTCATACTACATTTGAGAAAACCCATCCATAAAGATTTTATGATTGATTCGAAATTTGCCCAAATCTCTTAATTAGTGCTTTAATCACATAAAATAGTCTCTTCTTGGTCAATTCTCACTGTAAAAAGATCAATATAACCTACTGCCTAATTACTTTTATTGCAGATAATAAAAATAACAAAGTCTATCGTTCAAATCATTGACTATGTTTAATTAGTAAGAATAAAATAAATTTCCTCTATTTCTCCAAAACCCATGTTTCTCAACTTCCCAATTCTCAATCTTATAGTCGTGGAATATACAAATTCAACCTTTAAACTAAGTTAGAAACTGACCCTCGTCTCCTTCTTCTTTAACCTCTCTCTTTAGTTTGAGAACTAAGGCTTTCAATTTTAAGTTTGTTTTTCTCCTTCATTCGTTTGTTGTAGACAAGACCTCTCTTTTTTTTAATCGCTGAAGTTCCAGCGTTATTTCTGCTCTATTAGGGTTTTTCAAACTTTTTCTTATATTTTATTTTCTTATTTTTTTAATGAGATCTAAAATACATATATGCCCTTATTTTAATACAGGATATTACACTTATGGCGTACAATCGGGCACTTAGGGCGTAAGTCTTGTAGAACTAAATCTCACACTTGAGACTCGAGGCGTTTTGCTAGAACCTTGACCAGGGTGAGTCCTATAAAAGTCTTTTAAAACATTGCTCTCTTGATTGTTGAAATTGACAATTATTTTGAAACAACTATTTTTAATATACATGACAATTAAAAATAAACGGAGAGGATATGAAGTATCTACTAAAACTAGTAGGTTTTAACATTTGACTAGAGGGACCTATGTAATAAATAGAATTTAATTGGAAGTTGGTACCTATAGCAATCAAGGTCCCCTAATCTTCTTAAAATTTCTCAGAAGATTGTAAATTATTTTTTATTACGTAGAATAAGCTTAGGTGTTTTACTAACTAAATTAGAACATTTTTACTAAGTAAATACTAGTTAAGTATTTCAAATATATAAATACCTAAACCATTTTAGTTAATGACTCTCAAAAACACAAATGATTCACTTAAATCTCATAAACATTTCAATAAATTGTTTCCATTATCATCGCACTAAATCTTACGAGCCCTGTTAGAACTTAGGGGAATCTCTTACCTTTTTCTAACTTTTTCTTCTTTGAGCAGTTCTACAAAAGTAAGATACATTTTTTTAGGAAAATCTTGGCAGTGTTGATCCTATAATAAGATTATTGAGAATTTGATAGTTAATTTTGTTTTATGATGGGTTGAAATTTTTGCAAAAACAGTTATTAATAGCCCTGCAAAGGCTATAAAAATCAAAATGTTACAATAATTTAAAACGCCTTGAGTGTGCGGTATTCTTGAGGCACGTGTTGTACTGGAGGAGGAGCGGGGCTACTAGTATTTAAAGACTTGAAAATGATAGGTTTAGTAGAGAGTTAGAGACAATGATGGAAAAAAAAAAGTAAACAAGTTTGTAGACACAACTCTCACTATATCTCTACCCTAAACCTAAAAATTCACTCCAAATTTATAATCAAGTTTCTAAATTTTGATGTCAACTAATATACCAAATCTTATATTTCCTAAATTTTCAGCCTAGAATTAAGTCTGAAATCCTCCAATATCATAATCTAATGGTATTCATATAATATAAAATACACCTAATATTTAATTACTTATATTAGTATAGCAAATCTTGAATTATAATGTGATAATAAAAGAAATTAATTGATGTTGACTCGAACTGAGTAAATAAGCAGATGTGCACTACGAAAAACATATCTCTAATGTTTCACTCTACCCGTATTACTCCCACCCAATAAAATCCACCATAATCATTATCCAATGATAACCATGAGCACCAATACACCTTTTTCCCAACTTCTGAAACCCTACAAACAGCAACGAAATTGACACTTTAACGCAACAATTTTTCATTTTTTCATTTAAATTTATTAAAAAGGTCTTTTATGAAAGAAAAAGTTCTATAACGGATCGATGAATTTCACCTTTTAAATATTAAATTTCTTCTAACACTTGTAATAGTTGACTCTCTCCCTTTATTTTCAATACGATATCTATTTTATATATTTTTCTTTATTTCTTTTACATATAGAGTGTGTTTGGTATGAAGGAAATTCAAATTTTCCCTTGTTCGGTTGGGACAAAAATTTTGGAAAAAATACTTTTCAAATCAACTCATTTTCCTCAAAATTAAGGAAAATCACTTCCCTTCAATAATTAAGGAAAACATTTTCCAAATTTCTCTTCCACTTTTAAATTACATATTTTTTTTTGGGAAAAACATCAATTTTAACAAATATATTTTCAATTTGAAAATTGTATTTTTTCACTCCCCTGACCCACCCACCAACCCACACCCAGCCATCCCCCCACCCCCCCACCCCAACCCCTCAAAAAATTAATTTTCTTTTTAAAAAAATATTATCAACTTCAAATTTTTATTTTTTCACTCCTAATTCCTCCTCCTTCCCCTCAACCCACCCCCATCATCACCCCAAAAAAATAATTTTTTTAAAAAAATATTTACAATTTCATAAATAATTTTTTTTACTCTAGTAAAAGTATAAAATGTCCCTCAAAAACATTTTTCATTCATAAATCAAACACAAAATCATCTCCGGAAAATAATTTCTACTCACAAACCAAACATGAGTAAATAAGTACAAAATCTACTTATTTTCCATGAAAACATTTTCAAGGAAAACATTTTCCGCCATACCAAACACACCCATAATTTAACTATGGTATACCTTTTTAATATTAGTAACATAAGTATATTAATGTTTTAAAGGGAAAATAGTTCATAACACGTGCAACCTTTCGTCGAATGGTTGCTACACATTTTAATTCTGTGAGGTCTTATGATCCACCTGTTAGAATCTGTGCGTCCACTATGAGTCAATAAACCAGGTCCCTTGACACACAAATAAGTATATAAGAAAGAGTAAATGCAGTTCAACAACAGAGGAGTTTTACGTGGAAACCTCCTTGCTCGAGGGAGTAAAAACCACGACCTCTCTTGTAGAATTTTCACAACCGTTTCACTAATCTTCACAAGCAAAAGTAAACAGGTTACACAAATGTGAGAAAAAAATTTTAATCTCACAAACAAGCAATAACTCTATTGCTTGATGAGCCTAAGGAGATGTTATTCTACCCACTAAGCTATCACTCTAGAAAACTTAGAATTTTCTAAGTAACACCACAGTTACCCACTAAATTAGTTCAACTAACTAACTTAGAGTTTCAAATCAAAACACACTGATTCCTTTATAGATTTAGGATCAGTTTATAATGTAAGATTGAAAGAATATATTCTCAAACAATTACACAATATACGCCTGAGTTTAGGTTGTCCCTAAATGATTCTTCTATTTGATTTTCTTAAGCCTTTGCAAGAGTTCTTGAATGTGCTTTTTCAAGTTGCAAAAACAAAAGAGCAATATTGAGAAAGATGACATTGTATAGACAAGACCCTTTCCTTAAACTCATGATATTGGTTGGAAAGGTCTGAGGTTTCTGACACGGCTGGAAAATGTGCACCAAATTTTTGTACCTTCTCAAGCTGACAATCAACGAACTATTCAAGTTGAGAACCTGGTACCTTCACAAGGTCCCTGAGTTTGTTACATCATCAAAAATACAAATAATATTTTCCCCCTTTTTGATGATGACAAACAATACTCCAAACACCACTCCAGCTTTAGGACAAGTTCCTCCTGAATTACTTGTCCACCTTCCTGGCAAAATCGAAACCAAAAGAAAACACAATATATACTGCACAAGTTGTCTTCCCCCTAACTGTAATCCCCCTCACAAACATGTATACCCACAACAAGCAGTTAACATTCCCCCTTTTTGGCATCATAAAAAAGATATATAGTAAACCAACAGTATCTATAATAATATTAGAGAAGATCAAAGCCTTATAGCAATCAAATATAAAGGAAAGCATTTGACAAGAGATATCGGCTAGAACATCAGGGGAATAATATAAATAGCATTGAAAAATTAACATTCAACACATTAACAGCAAACTGAAATACAAGGACGAAAAGATAAGCCACAGAAAGAAGACACGGAAAGAGTTTTGAACAGACTATGAAGGGGAAGGCTGATGGGAAAGAGACTGAATGGTGAGAGTGTGTCTAGCATTAGAATCATCATTATCCTTGATTTCTTTGTCTTATAAAGCAATAAATGTCCCTCAGTTCTGCATTTTCCCTTTCCAGGGCTTGAACCACAACGGTACCAGGTCCCTCTATCTATGTAGTGAGTAGCTCAGCTTTGAGAATAGCAATTTCAGCATCCTTGCGACTCAGCCTCACAGTTAGTTCTTCAACTTCATGCTTGAGTTGGTCCTGGTCTATAATGAGTTGAGCCATTTTGCTCTTGGGATTTACTTTCCCTTTAATGCACTCACATTCAACCAAGGTAGTCTCTGAAAAAGGCTTGTTTCACTGTACCGAGCTTGCCAACACCCAGCAGGATGTTAAAGTGTTTGAATGATTCAATGAGAAAGTATACATATCCTATCCCATGTATTCCTTTCCGCTCAATGACAGTCTTGTACATATGTTCAAGCATGATTCTCGGAAGATTTAGAGGTTCAAACTTGCACAACAATTCCATCACATACAAATCAACAGAAGTTGGTGAGGTCCTCTTTTTAGATCGAGAAAGGAGAATTTTGTTGACAAATTCAAAGACTAACTGATACTCACTTTTCATCACTTTCTTAAACAGCCCTGCACATTTTGTAGTAGAGCGTTCAAACATAGTGTCACAAATTAAACAGAACATGTTTTCCCTACCACAGACCTGGTACCATCTTGAGGTACCCTAATAATTTTCCCCAAAAGATTCTCATCAACGTAAACAACAATGTCATTTACTCTGGTATTGACACTTTCATCTTCCTGAAATTCAATGTTATAGTTAGATTCTCGCACTTCCTCTTCATGAAGAATAGGACATTTATGGTTGAAAAGAGGCATCTAAGACTGAATCTCAACCATACCATGAAGTGAGTCCATTCACAGAAGATTAATTATCCCCATGTTAAAAACCCTGCCATCCAGTACAGACTGCTTTCTGAGATTGTCAATAGTCTCTTGTTTGTTGACCTACTCTTCAATTTTTCTCTGTGTACCAGGTACTGAAGACCTTTTCCTCTTTCCTTTAGCAGTTTCCTTTGTGGATTTTGTTTGCTCAGCTTTCTTTGTTTTGCCTTTCCTGACTTCTTCAGCCTGTATCCCTTTTCTCTCTCTTCAGTAGACATATCTATTACACCAGACTCAGACAGTTTTAAATTGGACACTTTGAAAGTTCTAACACTCCTATTTTCTGCTGTAGACTTAGCACTGCCTTTCAGAGCATCATCCATAATCTTTTTGGCATCATATCTAGTAGTAGATCTCCTTTTAGACACTTCTCCCACCACTTTCTCTTGTCCCTTTTTAGATGCACTTACATCTCTCCTTTCAACCTTCCACTGTATAGATTGTTCATCACCTGCTGAGTTAGAGGAATCTGAGGATGGATATCTTCCAAAATTTGGAGTTCTATCAAAGATAGGTTGGGTCTCTATGATATCTTCATTTTGAAAAGATTCACTTTCCTCAATCCTGACTTCCCCTCGCATCATACCAAGACTCTCAATCACCAACTCTTCACTCGCAGCAAGAATGTTTGACTCGGAAGTTTAATTCCTTGGCCAATCTCCATCGAAAAGAGTATCTGAAAGCATTTCATGATGATGACCAGGTCCAGTAAGAACACTTGAACTGTTCATATCTATAGAATAAAAAGGGTTTTCGAGATTATCTAAGGAAGAACTTGTTGGAAGATTGAATCTGGACCCTGTGGATGAAGGAGAATAGAAAGCAATTGGTTCAATCTCACTAAGTGTTGTAAGCATTTGCTTAGAAGCTGATGAAGGATCAGACATTTTGTCAAGAAGAAGAAGAGAGTAGCAGTATTGGAGAATGATAAAAGTAGGGATTAAAGCAAATTTCGCCTTCTCCTTTTTTTAGACAGAGTGAAAGAATATTGCAAAAAGAAAGAAGGATTAAAAAGGAGAGAAGAAGGGTTTAAAAAGAAATGAAATGGTGCCAGGTCCCTTTTGATTTGACGCGTCGCTTTGAAAGTAAACGATGGGACTAACGGTAAGAATAACCGATGACTGGCATGTGTCTTGATCAACGGTCACCTTATCTTAGTTTGAAATAAATGTACGAATGCTAACCTCGACTAGGACTAGGACCCATAGTGCAATTTTATCATCATTCCTCAACTGTTCTAGCCATGTCTTTGATTTGCTAGTCCTTCATGAATGTATACCTTCAATAGATACAATAGCGATCTAACTTAGATAAAATATTATAGACACAGAGGATACCTGCACTACAGGTTTAGCCATCAAAAAAATTCAACGATTAAAAGACTGGAAATTAATTTAAAGTCATCATGCCCAACTTCAACTGATTACTCTCAAATTGATCTTTGCTAAGAGCCTTGGTAAAGATATCTGCAATTTGTTCCTCCATTGGACAATATGTAAGCACAATGTTTCCTTTTTCAACATTGCCTCTCAAAAAATGATGTCTAAAATCAATGGGCTTGGTTCTCTTGATGATTACTCCAAAGTTCTCTAAGTGTTGTTTGATCCATAACAATTGTGAACAGCATGCATCAGATGCTACATATTCAGCTTCAGCTGTTGAAAGAGCTACTAAATTTTGTTTCTTAGTTTCCCGTGAGATAAGTGAAGATCCAAGGAAATGTGCCATCCCTGAAGTGATCTTTCTGTCAACATGATAACCACCGAAATCACCATCTGCATAATCAACAAGATCAAAAGTGTCACCTGCTGGGATATAAAAGGACAAGGTCCCCTGTCTTCTTCAAATATATTAGAATCCGTTTTGCAGCCTTGAAATGTGAATCACAAGGACATGCTTCGAATCTAGCACACATTCCAACACTATATACGATATCAGGTCTTCTAGCAGTCAGATACAGTAAAGATCCAATGATTCCTATATACATGGTTTGATTCACAAGAGAATCAGATTCCTCTGCTATAAGCTTGGAGTTTGTTCCCATAGGAGTATCAATAGGTTTAGAATCAAACATATTGAATTTCTTCAACAGCTCCTTAATGTACTTATCCTGACTGATTGAAATTTCATTTGATGATTGCTTGATTTGTAGCCCCAGAATGAAGGTCAATTCACCCATCATGCTCATCTCAAATTACTTTCCCAGTAAATATGAGAATTCTTCACACAAATGATCCGATGTAGCTCCAAAGATAATGTCATCCACATACACCTATATAATAAGCAATTTTTGTTCTCTTTTTAATAGGAACAATGTATTGTCTATTTTCCCTCTTTTGAACCCATTTTTCAATAGAAACTTTGATAGTCTTTCATATAAGCTTTGATCAGCATTGTCAATCCCCAAGTGGTCATTTACAACAGCTTCAGTCCCTTCAATTTTCTGAGAGTTAAACTGCTCAATCAACTCATCTTCATCATTTGATATAGTACCTTTCAGATTTATATCTTCATCAAACACAACATGAATACTTTCTTCAATACACTAAGTTCTCTTGTTGAAAACTTTGTATGCTTTACTTGATGAAGAATATCCTACAAACACTCCTTCATAACTTCCACAATCAAACTTTCCTAGATCATCCTTTCCACTGTTCAAAACAAAACATTTGCATCCAAATGCCTAAGGTAGCTCAACATAGGTTTTCTGTTGTTGAGTAATTCATAGGGAGTCTTATTCAATGAAGACCTTATCAAACATCTGTTAGTAACATGACATGTTGTGTTAATTGCTTCAGCCCAAAAACTTTAAGGAAGATTTGACTCAATAATCATGGTCCATGCAATATTTACCAAGGTTTTGTTTTTTATTTTCCACTACTCCATTTTGCTGGCGAGTTCTTGGAGCATAAAAAATGTGACTAGTGCCATTTTTCATACAGAATCGATCAATTTTTTAGTTTTCAAACTCAGTTCCATGATCAGACCTAATTCCAACAATCACTTGATTCAACTTTGTTTTAATCATTTTGAAAAACACTATCAATTCTTCCGGTGTTTCTGCTTTTGATCTTAAGAACCTTGTCCATGTGTACCTTGAGTAGTCATCAACTATCACCAGAATGTATTTCTTTCCATTTCTACTTTGAACCTTCAAAGGTCCAATACTCTCGATGAGGTTACTTTCTTCTTTGGCATGAAGGATGATCTGATTTATTTTACTTTGACACAAGCTTCACAAATTTTACTTTCACAAAATTTCAACTTTCGCAGACCCAGGACCAGGTCCTTAGGAATCTGTTTATTCAATAAAGATGAGCTCACATGCCCCAGTCTTCGATGCCACAGATCAACATTTTCATTTTGAGCACTAAGACATGTCATATCATCTCCATGAAATGTCTCTAAGTTAGCCACATACATGTTTTTACTTCTATAAACAGTAAGAATCACTTTCTTTGTAGTTAGATTAACTACAGTGCACCTCTCAGAAGTATACTTCACTTAATTTCCCTTATCACAAATTTGAGACACACTCAAAAGACTATACTTCAACCCACTAACATGATACACATTGTCAATTGATTCCCCAAGAGATTTTCCCCACTTTACGAATACCCAAAATATACCCCTTCTTTCCATCACCAAAAGAGACACCTCCTCCCTGATGTGCCTTGAGTGAGAGGAAATTTCTGATATCACCAGTCATATGTTTAGAGCATCTGTTGTCCATGTACCAACATTGGCTGCTGCTCGTCTCACTCACCTGCAGCAAGAATCACTTGTTAGGATTGGGAACCCATTTCAATTTGAGTTCCCAGAAAGCAGATAAAGGAGTGATAAACGTGTTTCTAGCCCAATGAGATAGTTTTCGATTTTTTTTGACAAAGTATTTTTGAGCATACTCACGTCCTTACTTTGAAAACCTTTTGGTTGAGAATTGTTTTGTGGGACCAGGTCTCTCTTTTGAAATCCTTTGCTTTTGTGTATACTTTGAAAGTCTTTCAAGTGACTTTCTCCAGGCAGTACACTCTTCTTTTAAATGCCCATTTTTACCACAATGAAGGCACATCAAATTGTAAAACACAAATACATATTTGATGTGAGAATTGAAAGGAGGAGTAATATTCAAATTTCCTAGACCTTTCTTGTTGAAATTACTTTAATTTGTTATGTTTGAAAGCAGCTTAGACGATTTTGTCCACTTAAGAGATTTTTCAAGTTCATCTTTAACTTTGACAATATCTATAAGTTATTGCTCTTTTCAAAAGCCAAACCAAGATTAGTCTCAGAGGTTTTTATTTTTTATTCAAGCTCAACTTGTAAACCATTAGACTTTCCCTTTTTCTTTTAAGCTTTCTCATTTATCAGATGCACCTGTTTTTTAAGTTCTGTTTTGTCAGATTCCAGAGCAGCCATTTTATTTTCAATTTTCAGCATTTTCTCATCTATTTTATCTCTATTTTCATTTAAACTTTCAAGTTCAGCATGCATAATATCTCTTTTAGAAGTTAACTCAATAACTGAATCAATCATAACATTTGCTAATGTTCTCAATTTTTTAAGAGAATAGGTATTCAGATCATGTTTCATATCAAGAAGAGTTACCTTCTCCTCATCATCTTCATTTTCTGAATGAGCCATGAAAGCAAACATCTCATTGAATATCGTTTCCTCTTCATGATACACCACCATTGACATATCATTTGGTTCATCAAGATCTTCTGAGTCACTTGAAGAGTCTCCCCATGCAGCAAGAGCTTCCTTGACCACATAGTCAGCAACAACTTTCGGATAATTCTTATTGAGTACCTTGTCCCTTCGCTTTTCTTTATCACATCTTGGTTTTTGATATTCTTTGTTTTCATCTTTGAGTAAAGGACAATCTCTCATAAAGTATCCAGTTTTTCCACACTTATAACAAGTACCATTTTGAGTGTCAGTTTGAGGAACATTTGCTCCCTTTCTAAAACCTTTGTTTTTCCTCACAATTTTCTGAAATCTCTTGATGAGGTAAGTCATATCATCATCATCACTGGAGTCCTCTCCAAATTTGTATTTCATCATTAAGGACTTATCTTTCTTGACTTCCTTCTTTAAATGATCATGACTTCAATTCATCTCATGAGTCTTTAGATTTCTAATGAGTTCATCCACTGTTAACACTTTCAGGTCCTTTGCTTCAGTAATAGCATCAACCTTACTTTCCCAAGACTTGGGAAGGATTTGAAGCACTTTCCTAAATTGCTTACTCATACTGATAGGTTCTCCAAGACTTCTCAACTCATTTTTAATGGATGACAGTTTAGTGAACCTTTCATGAATAGTTTCACCTTCTCTCATTTTGAAATTTTCATACTGAGTTGTGAGAATATAAATCTTTGACTCTTTCACTTGTTCAGTTCCCTCATGGGCAGTTCTTAAGCAATCCCAGATCTCTTTTGCAGATTCACAAGCTGAGACACGATTGAACTCATCAGGTCCTATACTACAGATAAAAAGTTTCTTGCTTTGTACCCTTTTTTTAATCTTCTTCCTATCAGCTTCATCATATTTTCGTCTACGCTTAGGAACAAGCCTAGTGTTTTCACCATCTTTCTTTTCAATCATAGGGATGAAGGGTCCATCTAAGACAATGTCCCATAGTTCACTGTCTTCAGCCATAAGGAAGTCACGCATTCTCTTTTTCCACCAACTATAAAAGTGGCCATTGAAACGAGAGGGTCTAGTTGAAGACTGACCCTCTTTTAGATTAAGTGGAGCATCCATTCTTGAACAGAAATCACTCTCTTGGTGTTAACCAAATACAGAGTACCCACTCTGCTACCACTTGTTAGAATTTGTGTGTCCGCTATCAGTTAATGGACCAGGTCCCTTGACACACAAATAACTATATAACAGAAAGTAAATGCAGTTTAACAATAGAGGAGTTTTACGTGGAAACCTCCTTGCTGAAGGGAGTAAAAACTACGACCTCTCTTGTAGGATTTTCACAACCGTTTCACTAATCTTCACAAGCAAAAGTAAACATGTTACACAAATGTGAGAAAAAATTTTAATCTCACAAACAAGCAATAACTCTATTGCTTGATGAGCCTAAGTAGATGTTATTCTACCCACTAAGCTATCACTCTAGAAAACTTAGAATTTTCTAAGTAACACCACAGTTACCCACTAAATTAGTTCAACTAACTAACTTAGAATTTCAAATCAAAACACACTGATTCCTTTATAGATTTAGGATCAGTTTACAATGTAAGATTGAAAGAATATATTCTCAAAAAATTACACAATATACGCCAGAGTTTAGGTTGTCCTTGAATGATTCTTCTATTTGATTTTCTTAAGCCTTTGCAAGAGTTCTTGAATGTGCTTTTTCAAGTTGCAAAAACTAAAGAGCAATATTGAGAAAGATGACATTGTATAGACAAGACCCTTTCCTTAAACTCATGACATTGGTTGGAAAGGTCTGAGGTTTCTGACGCGGCTGGGAAATGTGCACCAAATTTTTGTACCTTCTCAAGCTGACAATCAACGAACTATTCAAGTTGAGAACCAGGTACCTTCACAAGGTCCCTGAGTTTGTTACATCATCAAAACTACAAATAACACCACCTAAATTATTTTGACGTGAAATTACTACTTTTAAAAGTCAAAATAATATTCTTTTCAAGCATGGAGTACACGCGCTTCACACTTTATCTATCATTTAAATCTAAACTTTGTTCAAAAACTTCCCTACTTCTTTTCTACTAGTATATGCATTAGCGCGTTGCACGAACAATATTAAAGAGAGTAATTATTTTATACATTTTTGTTAGAATATATACTACACACTTGTCCATATGAAGATTTTTTTTAATGTAAATTAGTATATCTATGAGTGAGACCTTTTCGTTTATAAGTTATTATTGCATATTTGTGAGATGGTTTGCAAAGCAAATTTCTCAGTACTTTTTAGCGTATCTTGAATACTCAAAAATTATGAACAAAGGTTAAATATAGTACAAATTTATCATAAAATTCTCAAGTTGCAAAGAGCATCAAATTTTACCTGAATTACCTATATAAAATGGGCAATATATATGAAATGCTCAATAATAATTTAATCAATAGTCTATAAGTTTATATTTTGGTCGTGTCATATTTTAGGATCCAGGAACTGGATAAGAAAATGTAGCTCAACTTTAACGATTATTGTAGATGTACTTTGAAAATTAAAGAATATCTAAAAGGGATAATTTCAGAGATCTCCCTTCAGGTTTTGCTCTATAACACTCACCTTCTCTATGGTTTACAATATTACGTCTACCACCCTTATTTCCATTTTTTAACCATTCTTTAACCTATTAAAAATAAATATAAATTAATTTAAATTTTACAAATTTACCCTTATATATGCAAGTTTAGATCTAATTTTCAACGATTTATCTCTATTCGTTGGATCATATTTCTTCTTCGCTCGTGAAAATGTTTAACTAGAATAAAATTTGATCGCTCTTATTGAATTTCTCTATTGAGAAGTTCGTTTTTATCTTCTATTTGAAGAAATTGTTGCTCGAAAATGATGGGTTGTTGTGGTGAACAAATCTACGTGAATTGATAAAGGTGAAATGGAGATGAAGAGTTAATATTTGGTGAAAATGGTGGGTCAACTTGAGTGAAGACTTTGATCTATGTTGATAAAAAAACACATATTTATGCTGATTTATTTTTTTAAAAAAATTGTTAAATATCAAGGGTTTCAGCTTGATCTTGTTTTTGAAACTTTATTGAACTTGAACTTTAATTTGATGTTGATCTTTAACTTTGTCTTGATCTGTACTTTAACTTTATCTTGATCTTGATTTCTAGTTTATATCAAGGGTTTCAGCTTGATCTTGAATCTGATGGTCTTGGTCTTGATCGTTCTTGAACTTGATTTTGACTTAAACTTGGTCTTGACTTGAACTTTATTTTTATCTTGATCTTGACTTCTACTTGAATTCAAGGGTTTAGAACTTGATCATAAATCCACTAGTCTTGATCTTGATCGTTCTTGAACTTGAACGCTTGAATTCTTGAATTCTAAAACTTATAGCTTGTAGAGAAATTTGTGGTTTTTGATCCACGAACTCTCTCTAACTTCTTGTTTAGAATTCTTGGTTCCTTTTCTAAATTACAAGGACTCCTATTATAGTTTTAGAATTGAGGAGTTGTGATAGAAATATGATTCCCTGCAGCCATTAAGAGTTAGGTGACATGGTATATGGACTTTATTGAGCGGACTTTAATTAAATCAATATTTATCACATTTAAATAATTAACTCAATTGTATTAATTTATAATATTTATTTGGACTATTAGTGTAGCGCCCCTTTCAGAGAGATACTACAACTTGCCAAGAAACCTAATTTAATACTTGCGACATTTAAAAAGATTAACGAAGACATACTGATATTTTTTTTATCTAGTTGAGGGATTAGGTTCATAATGAATAATTTAGCTAAGGATGTGCATATTACCCTCTTTAAATGTCTAATTGAGGTCAAAATTTATATGGCACGAAATTTTAACTAACGATGAAAAAAACTCCCAAAATTTGTTGAGCAAATAACCGACAAGTGTTCATGCATATATTATCCTCACATTTAAGGACGAAATAAAAATAGTATTACCAACTTCCATATAGAAAAAATCAACATGTTCATGCCTCACACGATTTACAAGACATATAGTAAATTATTATATTACAAGACTTGGGTTTACACACCCCAAAAAGATAAATATCTATAGTCATACTTATATTACAACTCATGGTGACATGACCAAATCAATCCTCAAAATCTCATGTAAATATATAACACATAAATCGTGCACATGTCCCAAAGTTTATACAAAGTATATATATGCCTACATGCAAGTGTGATCTTCCTTAAGGCTTTCAAAATCTCCAACTTCAATGACCAACTTCAAGTGTCCTCTCGAACATTCCCTACGATAGACGATAGAAATAACTATGGCTAAGCGTAAAGTTTAGTGGTGTAAACACTATAGATCTGGCACCGTTAGATTCACCAAGTTATCATTCCCAAATCAAGGGCAACATAATTAAAATATAATTAGTAAATCAAGTAAACAATATACATCAAGTTGGATAATTAAAGCTCCAAATGTCAACAACCCTCATAGACCCATTTCCAAGAGATTCAATAACAAAGACTCGCCCAATATATACATCATGTCATCACACCTAACACGATTAAAATCAAGAAAGGTTAAATCTCAATAATCAAGATAATCAAGAACCATATTAAAAATGAATTTCTAGTTCATACTTAAAATGGACAACTCCCACACTTAAGACAAACTAAAAGTCCAGAGTCAAGATGGGAAATTATCCGAATCAAGAGGCATGCCAATAGTGAAAAACTCACATCCACAAAAAGGACAAGCTCCTAACAAGAATGCCAAGTGATCAAACAATCCGTACAAGTGGGAGAGTTATACAAGAGTCTTTAACGTCACAAATGACAACAACACAATAATTCAAAGTGACAAGAGGTAACCAAGGTACCAAAATAATATTTCAGATATAACATAGGTAAAAATAGTACAAGTATAAGTTTATACACAAACCTCAACTCTTTATCAAAGAAACAGTCCAACACGACTTTAAGAGTTCAAACGTAGACCAACCAACGTATAAAGGTCCTCAACTTGTTCACGAGTATATACAACCTTAAAAATACAATTAAATAACTTCTTAATTCCTAGTATCTTAAAAATGTCGAATCAAAATAGGATAACCATCACAAGTATGGTTAGCCTTTACGAATACAAATATTGTTCCAGTACAGTGATTTGGCAAACTTAATGTCTCATGTCGCACTAAAATTTGAAAGAGAAAATGGCAAAACTGGACTTTGTATCCTTCATAAAAGATGTAGGTACATCTATAAGCTTGCAAATAATCAAGAATCACCTCAAAATACGTTTTGTACGAAAAGATATAATCAAAGCACTAACAATTGAACATACAGGGTTTCTAATTCCAGAAGCTGGACATAACTTGTCCTATGTTGCGTCCGATACTTCGATTCCATAACAGCAAAATTAGAGTTTTTCATAAGCATATGAGTTGTAGAATTATGCATTATCTTTCAAAATCATATATACTCATTGTAAAAAAAAAGTTATATTGAACAAGATATGATTAAACTACAAAACATTACCCAGTATTAAAATAAATTCTTTATCACTTACCAAGATGAAGTGTGTCGAATTACAGCAAAAAAGATCTAGTTTTTCTCTAGATTTTGAAGAACAGCTATTTAGCTAATGTTTAAAGGTTCCTAAAATTCAAGTAATACGAAATTCACAAGAGGAGGTGTGAAATATATATCTACACAAATGATCCTCATCACATGGACAGATGTCACCAAAAGGTGTTGCCCAATAAAATAGTGTTGCCCCAAATTGCATACATATACTCCAGTATATATATATATATATATATATATATATATATATATATATATATATATATATATATATATATATATATATATATATACACACACACACACATATTTATATGTGTGTGTGTATAGTTAGTCAGTTTACCCAAATACTCCCATGCAATACCTTAAATTACGATAACAATTTATGTTAGGCACGTTTATAATTATCACAAAATTTCAAGTTCCCAAAATGAGATTAAAACGACTTATAGTAATTAAGCAATGATGTATCGACATGCGAATCTTGGTCTAATATTTTAGGAGTGTTACAAATATATTAATGAATTTAATATAATCCAAATTATTTATAAATTTATACTTAATAAATTTTAAATCAGTACACAATTATTTTTATCTACTACATCTATGAGTAAAAAAAATGTTCCTTAGGCTATAGTCATATTATTGTCCTCCCAAAAATAATTTATTTACGTATGCATGAAAAAAAAATTCTATTTCAAAGTTGATTTATAATATTATTTATTTAAATTGATCCCTAATCTTTATAAATTAGATATTATTAATAGCTAGTTCATTTATATTAACTTGCTATGCTAAAATGTAGGATAAATTCATGTAAGTTGATATTTGATTTTTGAAACACGTTATTCTTATTTTATTATTACCAGTTTTAATGAAAAAATGTAACGACATGATTTTCATCGTTAGGGAAAAGTCAATGGGGAAAAAATTGGGACCAGAATACCTCTTCGTACTAATTTGAGATTTTCTAGTCTTGTCCAGGTTTGGATGAAATCGGAGTCGATAAGGTCTAGGGAAATCTGCTAACGAATGAGAAACCTATTTATGATTTTCATTACATGAGTAGATAAACAAGACGTTAAGGGACTCGTACGACTTTATGAAATTGAATTCAGGTGAATAGAACTTGTGAAATTGATCTTTGCGTGAACGGTATTTTTAGAGTGACGGTTGTTGAAGGTGTGTGTGAAATGGGGTCTTGGAATTATTAATTTTGCTCACAGGTTCACTTCAAGTCGGCGCGTGGATTTCTCCCATGCAATACCTTAAATTACGATAACAATTTATGTTTGGCACGTTTATAATTATCACAAAATTTCAAGTTCCCAAAATGAGATTAAAACACCTTATAGTAATTAAGCAATGATGTATCGACATGCGAATCTTAGTATAGTATTTTAGGAGTGTTACAAATTTATTAATGAATTTAATATAATCCAAATCATTTATAAATTTATAATTCATAAATTTTAAGTCACGACACAATTATTTTTATCTACTACATCTACTGAGTAAAAAAAAAATGTTCCTTGGGCTATATTCATATTATTGTCCTCCCAAAAATAATTTATTTACGTATCCATGGAAATATTTTTTCTATTTCAAAGTTGATTTATAATATTATTTATTTAAATTGATCCCTAATCTTTATAAATTAGATATTATTAATAGCTAGTTCATTTATATTAACTTGCTATGCTAAAATGTGGGATAAATTCATGTAAGTTGATATTTGATTTTTGAAACACGTCAATCTTATTTTATTATTACCATTTTTAATGAAAAAAATGTAACGACATGATTTTCATCGTTAGGAAAAAGTTAATGGGGAAAAAATTGAGGCTAGAATACCTTTTCGTACTAATTTGAGATTTTCTAGTCTTGTCCAGGTTTGGATGAAATCGGAGTCGATAAGGTCTAGGAAAATCTGCTAACGAATGAGAAACCTATTTATGATTTTAATTACATGAGTAGATAAACAAGACGTTAAGGAACCCGTACGACTTTATGAAATCGAATTCAGGTGAATAGAACTCGTGAAATTGATCTTTGCGTGAACGGTAATTTTTGAGTCTCGGTTGTTGAAGGTGTGTGTCAAATGGGGTCTTGGAATCATTAATTTTTCTCACTGGTTCAGTTCAATTCGTCGGGTGGATTTCTTCCGTAGTGTCAAGGACGTTGTAGCGGGGTGAGTGCCACCATGACGGATCAAACGCGACTTAAGTCGGAAGTAAACCTCCAAAAATGTTTTATTGTACATTTTTTAACTTTGAGAGCTACGGAACGACCCAAGGTGTGTTCTTGACGGTTGTCACCGTTATTGAGGCTAAAGGTAAGGTTTTTACTCTCTGAATCCATGTTTCAATCTGTAGAATTTAGTTTATTGGGTCATTACCAATGGGGGAGGTTTTTTATCTGAGAATTATGGTGGGAAAAGCACTAATTTGGGTATGGGGATCATGGATTTGCTCTAGCTTTATTGTGTTCATTATAATCCGAATGATTGGACCTTTGATTGTTGATCCTTGCGTATAAATTGTTTTTTGTAAACCTAGAACAAACGGAAAGAATCTGGAAAGGGAAGATTCAAGTGTCTTAACGGATTCAAGCTTGAATTCAAGGTAGGTGATGGTTCTAATTCTATGATTATTTGATGTATGTTTATTCTTTCTTCATTATAATACATGTATGTATGTGAATGTTGTATTATTAATCACACTTATTTTAAACGAGATAGATGAATAATTATATATCATGAATCACTTTTTGATTGTATGGTGTTGAGAATATACTTGTGATTGTGATTGTGGTGTGTTCAATGGATCAGCTGCCTCGTTCTAGCAAAACTAATTGGCATAAGTTGCCACATTCCGGCATGACTAGTTGTGATCGTTATCACATTGAAGTCGGTTGCCACGTTCCGTCATAACTAATTGGGATCAGTTTCCATATCTTGGCATAAAAATTAAATCGGGTACCACATTCTGATATGCTATGTTTCGATTTTAGTTCCACGAGAGGACCAACTACTTGATATAACTGTGATATTTGAGAATTTTGAAATGCTCTGTTGATTGTAAATGATGATGATATTGTATATGTTAGACGTATGCATGTTATTATTATGTTGCATTGACTTATGTTGCACTTAATGGGATAGTCACCGCGTGACCCTTCTAGTACACTGTGGTTGTGTACTGATATTGCACTTGCTCTTTCTTTGTTGAGTACATGACATCTTTGGGTGGCTATTGATACACCTATGCTAGGTGACTATTGAGCATCGAGTGGATTTAAGGGTGAGTCAGTTCTTTCAGGCTGCTAGAGTCGATCTTGTTTGAGTTTACTCTTTTCAGACTTAGACCATTTGTTTAAGGTGTTGTTTAGTTTCAGGGTTGTACCCCTTTTCTCTTAGAATTGTCGTTAGTTGAGTTTTGGTACAATGACTTTCAGGTTTTAGGGGTTGTTCTTCCACATTAGTTTGGTTAGTTATTTGTTTAAACCTTTGGAGTTTATGGGGACTCCATATTAATTATATAGTTTCTTTATTTAATTCAATATCTTTAAATTCCTTAGTTTTCATAAAAACTTATTCATTTTAATTGTAGTAATGGTTCTCCCACCGGAGGGTTAGTGTGGTGTCAATCACGAGGGTCTGAGTCGTGACAAAATGGATATCAGAGTCTAGGTTCATTGATATCATTGTACCACAATGAGTCTAGTGGAGTCTTGGAGAATGGTACGATGACATCCGTACTTTTCTTCGATAGGCTATAGGACTTTGGGAGTTACTTCTTTCTACTCCTTCATGCTATGACATAAATCCAACTGATAACTAGGTGATATTGATACAAGTCATATCTTTCCTCCTTCACTCTACTGTTCGAACTCGAGCAACAAAAGTGGTAACACCATCATAGCAAGAGAGGATGTCTATAGATTACTAAAAGTATAATAGGGTTACCATTCAGAACAAGTATACATTGCCTCAGATAGATGACCTTTTTGACCAATTGTCGGTGCATCGTTTTTCTTTAAGATTGATTTAAGGTCTCGTTACCATTAGTTAAAGATTGAGGCGGTTAAGAATTCGATTCGACCAAGTTCTGTGATTGAAATTAGGAGTTTTGTGGGGATTGCTAGCTATTATTGTCGCTTGTCGTATGAGTTGAGTCCAATTGGTATCTCAACGAAGTGAACTAGAGTCGTAGTCCCGACTGAAGCTACACAAGCAAATTAATTGGAACTAAGAAGGTTCCAATTAGTATCTGGCCTTAGGGATCATATAAGGCATAGATGATCAGTAATGATCGTCTATGGAACAAAATAATTTAGAAATCAAGCTTGTCTATGAGTTATAACTTAAAAAATGTGAATGTGCGTTCCTTGTTGCCTCAATTATTGCTAAATGTGAGAGTTGTATTTTCTTGGATTCGATGATGTGATCATGTGCCCAATAAGCATGGGTCTGGATTTTATATGTGCAATATGGTGGCTGAATTAATTGAAACTATGCAAGATGCAACTGTTGAGTATCGTGAAGCTTGTAGCTAAAGGAAAGTCATCACGAGATTAGGTTCAAGGGTCTAGGTAAATTACAATGGTTATTTAAGATGATCAACTCAAATGATTTATTGAATTAAAGGAGTTAAAATTAAGGAAAAAAATAATTAATGTGTGAAATTAATTATATATACGTCTTACTTAGCAAAAGGATATATTTATTCTTTTTCACTCCTATTAAACAAGACAAACATGTTTGGACCATTTACGTACATCTAAGTCAATTTTATAACAAAAGATTTATCAAGGAGTAAGTTGGAAAGTTGAGACAATTCTATAACAAAAGATTTATCAAGTGTAAGTATGAAATATATATATATATATATATATATATATATATATATATTACTACTATGTAGAAGCATGATGAAGTAGGATGACCAATGGCAGTTTCATAATTATGTTATCATGCAAGGGTAAAATAGTAATTACGTATTATTGATATTCTAGCAAACCACATTACTTTTTCTTTCCATTCCTCATAGTTCTAGATCTTTTTCCTTAACTTCTAGATTGTTATTATTAATAGCAATTGTCAACACCTCATAGCCAAAATGATGGATCATCTCCTCAAATATCTTCTTCTCCTAACGGTTCAAAGCTTATGAGTTACGAGTTAAATCAGCTATATTGTTGAATATTCCAATTTGAAACATACGACATGTAAGAGAAAGAGAATCGATAAAGCATAAGCATCAAATATTTATGGAATCAAATGAGGCATCTTTTCGTTAGTTCGAGAAAAATTGTGCATCCTTTTCTAAGGTTTACCGTCTCTATATTTTATCACTTTCAATTTTTTGTTATGGCATATTTCACTTTTTCAAAGTCTCATATTTTCTTTTGACGGTGTGTTGTCATGACTCTATGCTCTAAGGCTGTGTTGTTATTATTATTTGTTTGTTCACTTGTTTAGGAGTTTTAGATTTTTATTTTAAGCTTTGAATGAAAACTTAGGGTTTAAGAGTGAAATTATATTCTCTCAATCCACAGATTGATCAATCAATCAAAAAGTCACCAAATGCAATAAGATTTTTGCCCACGAGTTAAATTCCTTTTTTGTGTTCTTGAGATATGTATAAATTATACACAATTTTTTTTCATTAATTTTTTAAAGATATATTTTTTATTCTTTTTTCTCAAATTCTGTTTTAATATTTTACTTCATTTTTTAAGTTGATTGGGATAGATTATAGATTTTTTGAGTTAGGAATTTATGTGCTCAATGCTTATTGCTCCTTCTGAAGGGATGCAACTTTATCATTCAATTAGTAGGTGTATGTTTGTTGCTATATTTGTGACTTAACAACAATTGAGAAGTTAAAGAAATTTGAAGATTTAAATAAATGTGGTTGCGTCAAAGCCTATGCCAGGTTTATAAAATTGCAAAAATACGGATACACAAAACAACATGAACAAGACTAATATTATGAAGTTACGCTCTAGCAGTGCAATTTAAAGCGTGAAAATCTTTCATATCTTGTATGTGGAGCAATAATGAAAATAAAGGAAATTATTGTATTTCTTGCCTATATTTTTTCTTTAAAGTTGTATATGTATTGTATATCTTAACTCACTTTTATGTTCTATTTTGAGTATATTGAATCACAGGGATGTTGTTTAAGTAAATTGAATAAAGAATCAAGTTTCTTTCATGTTGTAATATGTACAAACTTTATGCTTATAAGAGAAAATAAATGAACTTGATTGTTCGTTTGCTCAGTCAATTCTATATGTTGCATCTAGCAATTTTTGTTAAAAATTTATGTAAACATGTTTTTTCAGAAGCATATCCGAAAATAGTGATGAGAGTCTATTGAAAAACAACTCTCTACCTTCACAAGTAGGGGTAAGGTTGCTCACACACCACTCTTTTGATTTAACAAGAACTTTCCTTTTTGTTCATCAGCATACAAGCACTTTGCCCTTGGACCTCCAGAAATTAGAATGTGCTTAAAATATTGTACTCTTGATATTTTGCATAAACAAAGGTCATTTGTATTTCATGTAGAGGAATTTCAATCCATATGCTATGAAAAGGATTACTTGAAAAATATTTTTTGTGGCAGCAGATGAAGTTGTTTGAGCGTCCACATAGAGACCAACATATTGTGTGTGAAATTTGTGGGACCAAGCGGCATCTTCACACAGATAAAGGGGGCTACTTTGGATACAATGAAATGTGAGTTTCAAGATTATCAACACATTTTTCAACCATAATGGACTACAATTTCTTATATTTAGTTGAAGTTTCTTTTTGTTAAAAGTAACATTTTATTTCATGAATGTAGAAAGTGATATAATAAATTCATTACAAGTTCAAGGAGAAATTCATAGATGGCTAGCCATAGTTTTAAACCTTAAGGATATCATTATATCAAGTTGTTGCTAAGAATAGATGACTATATATTAATTAAAAAGAAGTAAGTTGACAGTCTTTTCGATCTCAGTTTGTCAGTAATTAAAAATTATAGATAAAGATAGTTTATTCACAAAATTGTTGTTATCTTTTGTATACACTACACCATTTTAGGTCTACGACAACACTAAATCTGGACAACGCTTATAAAGTGTTGCCTAAAATACTTTTGGGGACGTTTTTAAAGTGTAGCCAAAGATTTTGACTTTTAGTTACACTAATATTAGCAACACTTCTAAAGTGTACTCTTTAATGGGATAACCTACACTTTATAAGTGTTGTTATAGTTGGCAACAACTATTTACATAAATGGCCACACTTTTAAAGTGTGCTATTCTTATAATTGTTAATACAACACATGAAAAATGTTGCCTTAGTGTTTTCCCAAAATTTTATATTCCCTCTAACATTTTAACATTAAAATTTGATCTCCCTCCATTTTTATTTGGCCAAAAAAATAAAACATTAAAGAAATATTAAAAATAATAAAACATTAAAACAACAAAATGGGAAACATTACTGAAACTTCAGCTGAAACTTTCACTTTCAGCTGAAGAACACATTTTCATCCAGAATTGAAGAACCCATTTGCAAGAACTGAAAAACAGGATCGAAGAACGGAAGAAATCGATTTTCGTCACAAACTCTGTCAAAGTTCAGTTGAAGAACACCATTTTCAGCCGAAGAATCAAAGAGCAACGCGATTCCTCTAAAGCAAACTGAAGAAGAGGATCCTCCTCTCCGAGCTTCGTTGTTCAAGATTGGAGAGCTGAAGAAGACGATTTTCTTCAAAGATTCTTGGGTAAACTGTTGTTCCATCAGATTTTCTTTTGAAAGTTGAAAGAAAATGCTTCACAAATCAACTTGCTTCATATCTTAAAGCTTTAGGGTTGTTGGAATAGAGTTTATCAGGTAAGATATTTTATCTTCAAAAGTCTAAATTATAGCTCTAAGATTTTGATATTCTTTTGTGTCAGTCCAAAATTAAAGTTAGGGTTTTTATGACTTGTGTTATTGATACGAATTTTGTTCATTTAGGGAGTTTAGTTTGTAGTTGTATGACGTATAAATGGGCAGATTATCTTTGACAGACTAATTTTTTCTCTTGAATGTTGAATGTAGAAGCTGAAGCTAAGTCAAAAGTATCTGAAGAACTGAGTTGTAGCTAAGTTATCTTTCTTCGAAGAACTGAAGTGTTGAAGTTGGCGATACCTATAATATTTTGTCCCTAATATAGATTTCGTCAAGTGTAAGTAGCTACTCTACATGAATTTGAAAAAGTTTTAATGTATGTTTTAATGTCACTGTTTTTTTAGTCTTTTTTAGTCTTCCTGAGTTCATGATTGTGCTCGTCTTAAGCTTGGTTTGTTCCTTTGTTAACAACATTGATTCTGTCTTGTAGCTATTTGCTGGTAAAATATTTTTTTTCGACTACATGTCTTGAAGTGTCTAGAAGTCATTTTGTTGTTTGTCTAGTGCATTTTTCAAGTATAGATCACAAACATTGGTTCAATATTGCTTAGTTGTTTTGGGATCAGCTCGTACTATGAATTTGTTAAACTTTTTTTGTAGTTTGAGTTGCACTATATAGAAAATAAATCATATGCCTTAGAAATTTGAGATATAACATATATTTTTCAAGTCTAGAACGGGTGGAGAGGGAGCAGTAACTTGTGACAGTCTTTTTTGCTAACTGTTACTAGCAACAACAGAATAAAAGTAGAAGATTTGTTTTTGTGGTATGGACAACTTGTTGAGTTTTGGATATTGTTGAAAGTGAGGCTTGCTTCATCTAAGTTTTAGAAGAATTAGGAGAAGTTAGTGCAAACAAAATGGAGAGAAAGTCTTGTATGATGCTAAAGTCTGACCTATTTGATGAGTTAGATGCAACAGATGAGAAAATAGCTTGTAACTTTCCAATTTCATTACATGTCAAGTTCTTCCATATAAAATAGTAGTAAATAGAATTGTAAAGACAGTCTATGGTCAAGTGCTTTTTTCCTCACTGACTTTATGTTTCTCCTTCCTATCGACTTCAATGGTTCTGTCATGCTCCACAAAGTGGTGTTTCTTTTGAGCTTCAGGGGGAAGAGACCTATGGTGGTATCCACCAACATGTTTTCTCTGTGACTTCAGTTGTTTGATGCCTTTCCTTTTAGTCTATGTCAAACTGTGGATATTCCAGTTAGTAGTGAACAGGAATAAGCCTACTGAAGAGCTTAATATACATTTATTCTTTTGTAATTTTTGAAGAATAAACATGTTGTAATTTGTACGCTTTCAAGTTTGAAACTTGTGACCATATCTATAAGACTATAGTCTATTCATCTTCGTGATGAAACTAAATAAAAAAATAGTTTTAACATATAAGAATTAACATCAAAAAATAATGTTGTTCTCTTCTTTACATTCCTAATCATAGAGAGCCTTCTCACTTTTTAACTATGTTTATCGGACTCTCCAAATATGTTATTACACCATTGCATATTCTGATAAGTGAACTAGAAATCGGACTCTCCAAATTTGAGTTTCACTAGCTAAGTCTACTTTGTCCAAAAAAGTGAACTAAAAATCATCTTTTAAGACTGCATATTCTGATATCTCCTGTTGTTCTGTCCTCTTTAATATGAATTTTGTCATACATACATAAAGCTTATACTTCTGTTCCTTCGCATGTTTTAAACTCTTTTGATATAATCTATAGCGTGCAGCCAAAGACAACAACGAAGAACCATCAAAGCCTGAAATATTTATTGCAACTCGTACCAAGACGGGAAAGGAAATCCAGGCTGATACCCAAGTTGCAATAGTAAGTTTTTCAAAGAGGATTATTAGTGAACTTTATTCAGACTTAACATTTATATCGTGGGGAGTTTGACTACATTAAATTTTAATCATGTATGCCTTCTTCTTCTTCTTGTTGTGCAAGTTCGAGGAGATATCAATTATTTGTCGACATTGTTTAATTATTTTTTACGAAAAGTTTTCATAATGTTTGAATGCTTGATACTACTTACAATTCACTATGGATGCCAATTTTATTCAATAGGCTGAACTTCAAAGTCGCCAAAATTCTGGGGAAATAGCTGATGATGCATTTAGGGCAGTGTTTGGAAAGGAGCAGCCTGGTCGAGTTAGGTGCTATGGTAGATCAGTGACAACAAGTTCTTTGAAGAAAGATGAGGAAATTAACAATCTAAAACAAAAGCATGCCGATGAAATCACTTCTCTAAAGGAAGAACTGAGAGAAGAAATGCGACATTTATTCACTCAATTGCTGCAAAACAACCCTGGATTGAATTTTCAAGATATACCCGGGTGTGTTGGATCTAACCTTTCTTCACCTATTGATGCAAGTAGTGCACAAGCTGTAAAAGGCACAAATCTTCCATATTCTTCTGGGTCAGCTCAAGATTCGGTTCATCAAAAGGTATTTTATATTTCAAATTCTCTATTAATAGTGTCAATATTGTTTTTCTTCTAGTTTAGTTGGTGTTATTGGTAATGAAATTCAAAACTTATTTTTACTTGTCCAAGTTTAGTCCACCTATTTATAACTGTTAAGAATGTTTTTGTTTTTGGTTTAAGCATTCGAATTGTTAGTTGAATAATTGTTCTGTTAGTATTGTGCAATTGAGGAGTCTGTGGCTAACACATTATGTTTTATGGCATATTCCAATGGTGTTCAATTAAAAAAATGATGACACTATTTTCTACCTTTAGCTTCTGAATCCAGCTCATTGTAAAGGCTATTGTAGCTGGTCTTTTAATGGTCTGTCTGCACCTTTATGAAGCTATTGCTATTTTATTCATATTGGTGTCTGTTAGCTAGGTGGTTGTGGCTGTTAGTATTAATGTGGTGCAGCCTGTGATCTTGTGGGTAGATTTATTATGTTTGATAGATCCTTAATGGTTACTTGTTAAACTACAGACAAGGCAGAGAAAATTGGAGAGGAAAATCTGCAGGGGTTTTTCTTGCTACTGGTCCTCTATTTTTTGTTCATTGTCTGTTAAATCTTTAACTTGTTCAAGATTTTGTTTGTGTCTTTTTATAGCATTCCTTCTCTTCTTACTAAACATTTCTCTTGTCTGTATTTTTTGTTCACTGTCTGATGATGAACCTTGCCCTAGAGATACAGTCTGATGATGTTTGTGTCTTTTTTGTATGCACTAGAGATGCAGTCTGATGATGAACCTTGGCCTATGCTGCAGTTCTTTGAAAATATCATGTTCATGTTGTTATGTATTGATTTTTGTGGACACTTCTAGAGTATGTTATGAACCTTGTTTCTAGTGGTCATCACTGGTTTGTTTGAACTACTTGTGTGTAATTTTTACATTGAAGTTTACAACAGAAGACTGCACAAATTAAACTTTTGAAGTTTAATTTTTGAGAGCCAACAACAGAAGACTGTGCAAATGTTGTAGTCCTTATAATGTGTAATTTTTACATTGAAATTGTATTTAGATTTGGATTGGTTGTCTTGCAGTGAATTCTCTCTGATTATGCACTTCCACAATTAATTCACAAACTTATAATTTTATTTTAAATGTGCAGGAAAATGTAGGTAACTGAATTTGAATTTGGCCAGAAGTAAACTCGATCCATTGTGGCAAAAGATGAAGAAATTTTTGTATTGTTGTCATATACGTTTGAATGACACTTTTGGGTTTTTGGAACTTGTTGATATTAGAGATCTTTAAGCAATCACTTTCTATGTTTTGGTTGTACATGAAATATTTCTCGAAGTTTATTTGAAATATCTCTTCAATTTAATGCTTAATTAGTTCATTTTGTGTTTTAGGTCACTTGTATGTATGTAAATATATTATATATATTTATGCTACATGTAGGCTTATAAATGTTTAAGTTACACTTTGTAAGTGTTGCTCTAGGTAGATAAAATGTTACACTTTGAAACTGTTGCTCTAGGTAGATATAAAGTTACACTTTGTAAGTGTTTCTGTAGGTGAGATATAAAATCAACACTTTATAAGTGTTGCTATAGATGAGATATAAAGTTACAATTAATAAGTGTTGCTATAGATGACATATAAAGTAACGCCTTATAAGTGTTGCAATAGATGAGACATAAAGTTACACTTTATAAATGTTGCAATAGATGACCAATAAAAGGCAACACTTTTTAAGTGTGACCAATAAATCTAAAAAGGCAACGCTTTTAAGTGTAGTCTAACAAAAAATAGGTGTTGCTAATGCGCGTCTTCAAAGCGTGCCCTTATACCTATTTGGCTACGCTTTATAAGTGTTGCCAAAGGTGGCAACATTTAAAAAGTGTTGCCTAATGTCAAAGGTTACGCTTCTTTTGGGCAGCCCCTAAAAAGTGTTGCTGAATGTCCAAAAGTGTAGTCTTTTATCAAAGGCCACACTTTATGCTAGTTTAGGCTACACTTACGTGGTGTTGCTGTAGGCCGAAAATGGTGTAGTGTATAGTTCTTGCATTCAGAATTTGTATTTTTGATGGAATGATCAGGCTTTAGATAAATTAGAGCAATCATTGGTGAGATTTATGAAATTCTTGCACTTTTAAGAACCAAATTTTTGTTAATCATTTTATTTGTCTTTACTTTGGTAGAATTTTGTATAATTACACTTTTATTGGCACGTAGTTCTTATTTGAACGGAGGAAGGCTAATTACATAGTTCTACCAAAGTAAAAAGGGACGGAAGGAGTGTAAAAAGGGACAAACTTATCAAAGCTTACTTTTGATATGTCTTTACTTTGGTAGAACTAAATCATTTTATTTGTCTTTACTTTGGTAGAACTATATATAATTAAGTACAATAATTATTATATTGATTGTAGCATAATTTTTTGTTCTTCTGCAGTCATGTCATCTTACATTCTCCAAAATTCAGGCTTAAGGTTGTGAGTGTTGGATTGATTTTTGAAGTTGTTGCCTAATAATACTATAGGTGTAGATATACATGTTGTATAGATGTAATCTCTATTTTTGTATTGATCATTTGAAAGAAATTTTGAACAATTTGATGCAAGAGAAGAGGAAACAGTCGGCGATAAGTGTGTGACATGTCCATTTGAGTTTAGTTCCAGTCGAAACAATGAAAATGTATGTTAGATGTAGTATTTGATAGTGTTTGCTTTCTTCAATGAATAAAAGAGTTCAAAACAGAGGATGGTAGTAATGTTGTCAAGCCTTGACACCTATGAGCTTCAACCTTCTTTGTTTGCTGCTTTTTTATTGATCCTCTTTGTCGTGACTTTAATCTCTCCAATTTTGAATCTCACGAGTATGATTAAAATAGAAAAGTACTTATAACACTCCAAATCCACATATTTAGGTAATCCACAGAGGTAAGTCAATTGTTACAAATTTTTGGATATAGTTTATATTATGGATATAGTTAACTGATATGAGGTCAGTGTATTCTATTCTACCTGAGTCACTTCATGAGTCACTCATAGATATAATTGTGCAAGACTTAGGAGATACCTTTTGATGTGAAGACTCATACTTGCACAAACATGACACAATCTTTTGTTTCTCGAGTTAGTAATGAGTTAGTAGTAAGATTTGCTTAGAGTTTACCTTTCTCATTCTCGGGTTATGTAGTTGGCCTCCTCTTCTTTCAAAGAATCTGGAGGAACTACATTCATGTGTATTGTAGACAGATCTTTTGTCATTACAATAAGAACATAATCGAAGGCATTTACAATAGAAAAGTCGATCAAAATCAACTAACAATGTATAACAGGAACAAATTATGAACGGTTCAATGATTGAATAGGAAAATGACATAGTTAAGGTACCTGAGGGAAAAAATCTAACAAGTTTAGGGATCTGTTTATGTATTCGGCCTATTTTTATTTATTTTATATAATTGCGTCTATATGTGATTGTCTAACTTATATTAATCAATTATAAATCACGAATAAGATTATATGCCGGGCTCGTGCTTTGCACAAACAATACTTATCTAGTATATATATATATTAGACAAGACAGATATGGTTGGACCATTTACATGTAAGTCAATTTTATAATAAAAGATTTATCAAGTGTAAGTTGGAAAGTTTAGACAATTTTATAACAAAAGATTTATCCAAAGTGTAAGTTTGAAAGTTGAGAGTATGCATTATATATACATAACCTTTAAGTTTTTTTATTATCATTATCCCTTATTAAATTTATAAATTCTCAAAATTCCTCATTTTCACGTATTAGATTAATGTATTAGTGCATCAAATTAATGTATCTCGCACATTAGATTAATGTATCGCGTGCATCAAATTAATGTATCAGCACTTATATTATTATATCAGTTTAAGGAATTTTTGTATATATATAAAATAGGTTTTTAAGAGCGGTAGTTGAGCATTGCGAATTTTAATCAATTGAGGGTTCTTGATTTGAATGCATGCATGGATTTACAGATGCGACATATAATATAAACGATTCATTTGATTAACTCAAGTTTAAAATACGTGCACTTAAACCTGCCATTTTAGGACGTGACAATAGCTAGCTACTTAATCATTTTTTATTCCCATTCCACAATATTACATCCAATGAAATAAACAACAATTGATTAAACAAAGTGAAGCTTCTGGTAAGCATAGGCGGAACCACCCCTTTGTAGGGTGCATGTGCATTTATTAACTTTGAAAAAAATCATCTATATATAATTTATTTTAATCCATGTGCATCTATTAACTTTGAAAAAAATTATTTATATATATATAAATAAAATCTATTTTGAAAAACTGATAGAAATTAAAATATAATTAACAATAGACATATGAAAAGCATAAGGAATACCATTGTGCTACTAATACAAGCTAGAGGATCCACCCGTGAGATTTTGTGCTCAAATCCTTCCAGTGTGTTTATTTAAGTATTTTTAATTTGAGTGCACTTTAAATTTTATTATTCATGATTTTCATTTTTAATGTATCTAAAATCTTCAAAATCTTATGTTGATCTCTGGTTCGTGTTGCACCATTAAAGACACCTACCATTGCTATTGATAGTGATGAAATATTTCCTTTTGACACATTCACGGTTGGTATATGTGCAACATGATTTGTTTCATTCAATAATTTTGGATTGTTTGGTCGTTGTGTGAAGGGATTATATTCTTAAAATACAAACATATTAAAATATTTTATATACGAATATTGTCCATCTTGTAATTCATTGTATTAGCACTATGTTTAAATATAATTAGAACCAATTTTCAGTATCCATCATTAGCTTTTGTTTACTTTGTTAGACTTTGTTGAATCACAAAAAATGTAGAAAAAGAAAGATACAGGGAGCGTATACAATTTAAAATATCTTTTGACACATGCACTTCAATAAAAATAATATTTAACATTAATAAATATATATATTAACAAAGAGCGATAAATTTTTTTATATTAACAAAGAGCGATAATTTTTTTATAATTATTAGTTTACTGTCATTGATTTAGTATCACTAAAAGCTTTAAATATATATTTTTATAATAGTAAATATTGCTGAAAATATATTTTTAGTGACAATTAAACCACCACTAGATATTATTTTTCATACAATCACACTAAAGTTATTTTAGAACTAACATGCTCTTGAATAAGTCAAAAGTAAGATACCACTTACTTATGATTTTTCAAACTTGACAGTAAAATTACTTTTTAAAAGTCTATTCAATTTTAATTTGCAAAATGTCGTCTTTCATTTCATTTTTCTTTACTTGGAGGTCTAAATATTTTATTGTTTATAAATGCCGCTCAGAGTTCATTGCGTAATTTTAAGAGGAGTGGGTCAAAGTTCTAAGTATGTTCATATTGCCGTTCCTTTTTAATTGATTATTTTATAAAAAAATAGTTATCTTATATTAATCGTTTATCTTAATAAATTAAAAAAAAATCCTTATATTACCTTTACAATTACTTTTTATCATAAGTAATCACATTTATTTATAAAATTTCTAAAAAATTATTAAAAGGTGAATTAATAAAATTATCTTTTTATTTCTAATCACTTATATTATATAATGCTTGTAAAAAAAATGTCCACTAACTATTGTCCAGTATCCACTAATAAGGATTTGGTGCAACTTTCTTGTTGACTAACAGTGGACACTTGTTAAGTTGGTTGCGCTTCTTTTTTTTCTCTTCTTCTTACTCTCCATTCGATTAACATTTCGCTCTCAAATCGATCACCATCCTCTGCTCTTGTCTCACTCTTAGTCTCCAGTTTCTGTTTGATCTCATTTCTTATTTTTCAACTGTTGCTTGGTTTAGGTAATTTCAAGTATTTTATCCATAAAGTTGTAGCCTTTTGAAGCTCCAATTTTTCTTGGATTAAGAAATGTTTTTTTTCTCAAAGCCTTATTCTTACCACATTCATTTTGGATCATATGTTTTTGGGTTCTTACTTAAATTTAAATAGGAGGGGGGATTAATTGAAATTTTTGTCCCACTCGAAGGAGAGTAGTCGACTTTTCTATAGTTTAGTTAAACAGACAATTAACAAAATCAAGTGTTTGAGGTAAATTGAGACAAAGATATTTAGATTGGTACACATAATCGATTTGAAGATGTTTGATTTAGACAAAGTTTTGGTCCATTTTCTAAATTGTAAGGGCCCTATATGTTGTAGAATTGAAAAGTTACGATGAAAACATGTTTTCCTTGGCCAATCAAATTTAAGTGACATGATATATTGAGCTTTAAAATTTAAGTGACATGATATATTGATCTTTAGCAAATGGTGTCATTGTTTCTATCCCAAATTACTGAAATTGAACTTTTAATCGAACCCACATTTGTTGGACTTAAATAATGAGATCCTAGGGTTGATTACTGATGTTGAGTGATCGACTAGATTCGTCTTTAGTTGTTTGATGATATTGGATACGTGTTTAGTGTACCGCTCTTATTATATATGAACACATTTATTTGGACTAATATATCTTGAATTTAATATTACTAGAATTGTTTTATAAAATGTATCTCTAACAAATCAACCGGGCTGGAACTGTTGATTTAGAAGTTGTAAAGGGTCTAAAACATTGGTAGTCCTTCAAGAACACTAACAATTCAGACTTTGAAGCCGAAGGAATATTGATTGTATTAAAGTATTACCTAATAAGGGAATACATGGGAGATATATATAGGAGATATAGGAAGGAGTACTAATCCTAATAGGACTAGGATTAAGGAGTACTAATCCTAATAGGACTAGGATTAAGGAGTACTAATCCTAATAGGACTAGGATTAGTACACAGTAAATACTAATATTATTTAATACTATTTATTTAATACTATGAGCGGAAGCGAACGGAAGCTTGGAACTGAGGTAATCGTGCTGTCGGCTCGGGAGAGGCTTGGTGAGAATATCAGCCGGTTGTTCTTCAGTGGGCACATACTGCACAGTCATGGTGCCGGCCTGAACTTCATCGCGAACAAAGAGACAATCGGTATCAACATGCTTCATTCTGGTGTGTAGGACGGAATTCTTGGCCACACAGATGGTTGATTTGTTGTCACAATAGAGAGCAGGAACAGTGTGAGTGTCGCGGAGTTCGCGAAGAATATATGTGACCCACATGGTCTCAGCAGCGAGAAGAGCAAGGGCGCAGTATTCAGCTTCAGTCTAGGACCGAGAGACCTTGGGTTGTTTTTTTGTACACCAGGAGATCAGGTTCGGCCCTAAAAAAATGAGAAACCCCGATGTAGATTTTCTGTCATTTTTATCATTCGCCCAATTTGAATCAGAGAACCCCCGAAGCTCTAAGTCCCCGGGTCGAATGAGTAAACCACGACCAAGAGTGCCAAACAATAAACCTGAGGATGCGTTTTAGACAATGGTAATCATGTTCACTTGGTTGATGCATGCACTGAGCAACTCGGTTGACAGCAAACTGGATGTCAGGACGGGTAATGGCCAAATATTGTAGAGCCCCAATGAGGCTGCGGAAGTGGGTGATATCGGCAAAGGGGTTGTTGGCTCCATTCGTAGGCGAAGAGACTGCCATCGGTGTTGGTTGACTGGTGCATTTTTCCAGTCCAGCTTTCTGCAACAGATCTCGAGCATATTTTGACTGATGAAGAAACAAGCCGCTGCCTGTCCGAGAAACCTCCATTCCCAGAAAATAATGTAACGGGCCAAGGTCCTTCATTTTGAAGGTAGTATGCATAGCTCGAGTGACATCCTGAATGAGAGCTGCAAGATCCTGTAATAATGATATCATCTACATAGACAAGAAGAATGATTGTACCGTGTGCTGAATGTCGAGTAAACAGACTCGTGTCGTGTACGTAACAAGTGAAGCCGAGTCCCAGGAGGAACATTTTCAGACGTGTGTACTAAGCACGGGGGGCTTGCTTGAGCCCATACAGAGACTTCTGGAGTTTGCAAACATGTTGAGGGAAGCGGGGATCAACATAGCCCGGTGGTTGCGTCATGTAGATAGTTTCATCAAGCATGCCATGAAGAAAAGCATTGGAAACATCCAACTGATTGATGAGCCAATTGTTGCGCACGGTGAGTGACAGTACCATACGAATGGTTTCCTGCCGAATAACAGGACTGAATGTCTCGGAGTAATCAAGCCCATACTCCTGATTGTAGCCTTTAGCAACCAAACGAGCCTTGTACCTGGAAATACTGCCATCTGCATTATTTTCAATTTTGTACACCCATTTACAGCCAACTGGGTGCCGCCCATGGGGCTTAAGTACAAGAACACAAGTTTTCTGATCAGTCAAAGCCTTAAACTCGTCATCCATAGCATGACGCCAATAAGCATTTTTTGAGGCAACATAGTAGGTTGTTGGTTCACTATCGGGAAGGGGTGTATTTGGTAGTATGGTTGCCTGAAAGGTTTTGGGTTTAAAGATATCGGTTTTGCCACGGGTTAACATGGGATTAGTATTGGGGGGTGGCACGGGCGGTGGTGATTCGGGGGTGGCCGAGAAGGACCCAAAACGGATCGGGCTGGAGATGTTGTGGGTATGGGGTGGTTCGGGTTGGTTGTGAGTGTGGGTGGTGGTTGCGGGTGTATTGTGGGTGACGGTCGAAGGGGTGATGAGGGGTGGTTGGGTAGTGGGTGGAGGTGTGGGGGAAGGTGGTGAGGGACCCTGTGAGTATGTTGGAAAAAGGGGAAGGACGCCAATAAATGTTGTATTTGTGGAGGAGGAAATAGACTCATAGGGAAACTCATTTTCGACAAATTTGACATGAAGAGATATGTAGACTTTATAAGTTTGTGGGTCAAGACAACGATAACCCTTGGAGGTAGGATGATAGCCCAAAAAAATACAAGGACGGGATCGGGGTTGTAATTTGTGAGTAATATGAGGGCGTAGCCAAGGGTAGGCAAGACACCCAAAGACGCGGAGGTTGGTATAATTGGGAAGTTCTTGGTAAAGGAGTTGATAGGGTGATTTGTTGGAGAGGGTGTGACTGGACATTCTGTTAATAAGGTAGTTTGCGGTGGCTAGAGCTTCTACCCAAAAGGAGACAGGGAGATGAGATTGATGTAGAAGAGTAACCACCGTTTCAATGAGATGACGATGCTTACGCTCAGCCACCCCATTCTGTTCGGGAGTGTATCGACAGGAGGTTTGATGTATAATTCCCAGGGATTGCAGAAACTGGCCAAAGATGTTATTTGCATATTCCTTTCCATTGTCACTTCAAAGAAGTTTAACATGAGAATTGAATTGTGTTTTGACCATTTTTTCAAAAGTGACAAAGGTGGTGTATGCCTGTGATTTGTGTTTTAGTGGGTACAACCAAGTGTATTTTGTAAAATCATCCACAAAAAATATAATAGCGAAAACCAGCAAATGAAGGAACAGCAGTAGGACCCCATAGGTCAGAATGAATAAATTGAAAAGGTGCAGTTGTACGCTTCTCAGATAAAGTAAAAGGTAATTTATGAGATTTAGCAATTGAACAAGAGTCACAATTGTTTACATGAATGGAAGAAAAACCTAATTGAGACATTAAAGAATTTATTATTTGAGTAGACGGGTGACCCAGACGACTGTGCCACAACAGACGGTGGCCATCAGCCGAAAGAGCCATCGGAGCCACAGGAACGCTTTCTAAAACTGGGTGGGCAGACGAACTTGTGCCAGGAAGAACGTACAGACCATGCTCACAGGAGCCCTGAAAAATCACCCTCTTGGTAGTATTGTCTAGGATCTGAAAATCATTAGAGGTGAACAAGAGTGAGCAATTATTGTCTTTTGTGAATTGGTGAACTGAAAGGAGACTGGTTTTAATAGAAGGGACGTGAGTAAGGTTACCTAGGTGAAAGATAGCGGTGGGGGTTCTAATGGTACCCGTGCCAGTGTGAGAAATATTTAGGGACTCACCGTTGCCAACAGTAATACCATTGGAGCCATGATATGGATTTAGAGCGTTAAGCTTGGATAGATCAGAAGTAACGTGTATGTTGGCCCCAGTATCCAACAGCCATTCAGAGGAGGGGCCGGCTTGAGATGCATAATTGGCACGGTTATCACTATTTCGGCTCTCCTCATATCGAAACCATCAACGAACAGCGGAGTGTCTTATTTTCTGACAGATTTGACAAGTTGGACAATCCCGCTCGTAAGTGCCCTGCCTGCCACTGGAAGATGACTGCCCGCCGCTGCAGAAGGAGTGCAGGCTATTGTTGCTGCCGTGTTGCTGACCGTCGTACGGCGGACGACTGCCCTACCGACCGCCGCGCCCGCGGCCTCCATTGTTTCTGTCGTAGCCGCCGCGACTCCCCTGCCGGTCGCCACCACGCCCCCCGCGATAGTTCTGGCTTGCTGTGAGGGCGGTGGCCGGCTCCATAACAGCGGCTTCTCGGAGAAGAAGTTTGCTCTCCAGATCCACGTTGATTTCTTCACTTTTTAGCCACGAGGAGAGAGTATCCAGGTCAACGAGCGTTGGACTGATGCGAACCGCCTGTTTAATGGAGGAATAAGCTGATGGGAGCCCCCGAACGACGCACATGATGAGATCTTTTTCGGGACTGATTTCGTTCACGGTGTCGAGGGCTATGATGATGGTGGAGACCTCGTCTAAATACTCCGCCATAGTTTTCGTGCCTTTGGTAATTGTGTGGAGACGATCACGCAATTGAAAAATATGAGAGTGAAAATTGATGCATAGCGTGTTGCAAGGGCCGTCCACAGGTCTGAAGCAGTTGTGTAGGATCGGACGTGTTTCTGAACCGTGGGAGAGATGACCGCAGTCAAACATGATCGGATCTGGCCATCCACGGGTTCCAGGCGGCATGGTCCGGATTGGTTTTTTCTGATTTTTCCGTGGCGGTGATGATTGCCGGTGGCGGTTCTGTGCTTCCATCAACGTATTTGAGAAGGTAATTGGCCTCAAGGGCTGTAAGAACGGTGATTTTCCATGTAGGGTAATTTATGTCTGATAATTTTTCGGGAATCAAGGCATGAAGATGCCTGAGAAGGAGTTTAACGCCAGAAGGAAGTGAATCGAGAGGATCCACCTCGGTTGTCATGGCTGCCGCCGCCCAAGAGAAGAGAGGGCACGATCGGTGCCCTAAAGAGAGAAAAAAAAACCTAGCGAAAAGAAGATCTAGGTTTTCTGGCTCTTGATACCATGAATGAATATTGATTGTATTGAAGTATTAACCTAATAAGGGAATACATGGGAGATATATATAGGAGATATAGGAAGGAGTACTAATCCTAATAGGACTTGGATTAAGGAGTACTAATCCTAATAGGACTAGGATTAGTACACAGTAAATACTAATATTATTTAATACTATTTATTTAATACTATCTGTTATTAGAAGCTTTTCTGTTAAATCACCAATCTATTATCTCCAATTTACGGTTAAATCAATTTTCTAACCTTTTCTTTAAGGTCGCAAGTTAGTGATGAATCTATTGCAATACAAAAATATAAGACAAAATAAAGTTTAATTGTCGATCGAGCAAGGACAAAAGACATCACAAACTTTATATATATTGTTGACTCCTAATGCAAATGAGATCTCTGGAGTAGTTATAAAAATGAATGGAGCTATGTGTATTTTTGAAGGAAATTGTGTTGTTTTCAACCATAAACATAAGTGGTTAAACAGATTTGTGGCAAACATTCTCCAACTCTATTTCATCTAATGATGAAGATTTTTATGAGATTTTCAACGAGATAAATGAGATGCATATTGTTTCATCATTGGAGCTTGGTGTACTCTCTTTCCGAGCTTGTTGTTTCCTATGATCAAGAATACTCTAACTAGGCGCATGAAAATAATAAGATGATTTTGTCTCCAAAACTAAGGAGCGTCTTGAATCATTCAGAGTTGAAAAATCTGACAAGGAAAAATACGCTTCCTCTAATAGTAAATCGCTAAAGAAGGCTAAGAGGAAGCTAGCAACTCTGTGTGAAAAGAACTTAAAGTTGTTACAGAAACTACTAAAATAATGTTGAAAAGATTCAACCCAATATTTTTGGAATAGAGGATAAGGTATCCTCCTGTGACAACATGAACTTAGTGATGACAGATAATCAAACTCAGTCGGAAGAGAGTGTTTGGAGGCTAGTCGTCAAGATTTGATCAACTACAAATTACGTTTTTTTATCTTCCTTTTTTTCCTTTAGAGTTTGATTGAGATTCTTGACATTTTTATTGTCAGAGTTTATTTTCTTCTTTCGTCTTATATCATGCATCGTATGGCTTTTATTGCACTCTCAAACATAAATTTGCTATTTATTTTTGTATTGCAAGCTTTTAATAGTCCACTTATTTGATACTTTGCATGACAATAAGAATGAAAATAACGGAAGTTCCTCTTTTCTTTAAATTTGCGCATTTAAATTTTACTTGCAAATTTTAGTGCTTCAACGTATAGACATAACAGATTTTTAGAACTTAATCTTGCAATTCTGTTTGATTTGAGAGTCCAACTTGCAAACTTGTAGAATCAGAATACTTCAACTTGAAAATTTGTAGAATTTGAAGACTTCAACTTACATATATCATTTGTTGGAGACCTCAATATTCAAACCTGAAGAATTTGAAGTTCTTGGGCATAAATTTGCTCGATCATAACCACCAATTTTAACACCTCGAATTCTAAAAGAAGGTAAAACTTAAATTTTCCTAAAATTTGGTGTTAGTTTTGATGAACCACCGATGTTCTATAAGCTGAACCACAGACCGTAGGTAGGGATAATAGGGGCGAGTCCAACTTGAGTTGAATCCTCTGCTCCTATTACTCTTTGACAGCTCACCAGGATAGTCTGACATTCAATGTACGCGTCATAGTATGCTCATAAGTCGATCTCAAACTTAGTGAAATTTTAAGATCAAAATTTTGGACCCACGATGGGATGTACGACCTGCAAGTGAAACCATGAATTGTATATAGGGCACCATCATCCGGTGTCCAAAAAGGGTATCTCTAAACCCATCGATGATCGACCAGGACGATCTATGGCAAGACCTACGTACCGAAGGTTAAACCGTCTGTGAGGGTCGACAATTATTTTGAGGGTTTTTTTGGTCTTTTCCCTAATTATTTAATATCAATACTATGTCGTTTTACCCTTTATCCAAAGCCCTATATAATGAATTTGAACTGCCTAAACACCTAAGTCAATTCATTCTCCCAAAAGCTGATCAAGTCATCATCTCAAATTCTCTCTAAGAAAGAAGAAGAAGATGAGGTTTCAAGATCACGTCTCCAAATACTCCATTACTTAAAAGAACTTGGAATCAAGGTATTATATTCTTCACTTGCGGAGCGCTTTCGTCCATAGTGTACCTAGATTCTCCAATTTACAAATTAAATATCTCCAATTAAAGTTGGATTTTCTTCCATGTCATTGGTTCCTTTCAATGTTGATTTAATTGATTGTTTTATGAACTATTATTCAAAAGTTGAATTTCCATGAAACCATTCTTAACCCATGTTTTATAGACTATGATGATTGAAAGTGATGTTTGAACTAAGATGATTTTATGAAAATATGCATGATCTTATGAAATTGATGAAAATGATCTAAGTTGCTTTGAGAATAAAGCATAATTGTTGTTATTGATTATTGTGAAAGGTTTTCTCACATATTACTCAATACATGAATGTGAAAGAATTTTATCATATAAAGGATTCTTAGAGTTGAAAGGTTCTCTCAACTAAACTATGAATACATTTTTAGGAGCTATTATAATGATAAGACGAGGTGATTACCCATGTATCCTAATGATAAGGCAAGAGGCAATCACCTTTGCCCTTTAAAGATAAAGATGAATATGATTGATGACTATTCCGTGGGCATTATGCTTTGTACCTAGTGGACAAGTGGAGATTACTTGTGTCCATAAACTATATGTCATCATAAGTTGTCTTAGATAGACATTAGCTAGTTCATCCACTTAAACAAGAAGTTTATAGTTCTTATCTTGGCAAGTGAAGACACCCCTTTTTGGTGTGGGGTAGACACTGAATTCCATGTTATAATTCACATGGTCTCTCTATCAGTTAAAGCTAACTCCCACAATAATGATGAAATAAGGTTAATTACTTCTAAAAGTATCTAACATGCGTTCAATGATGATTTTACTTGCATTGACCATGACCATGATTATACTTCTAATCTTGTATCTTGTATTTTAAACATGGTGCTTGCATATTATGAAAAGTCCTTTTGGCATGATTTAGTAACTTTTATGCATTGCTATCATACTTGGTATATTTTTGTACTAACGCATACTCTTGCCTACATTCTTCTAAAATGTAGGGCCGACTCTCCAATTTCACATCCCCGTGGCTAGTGATCACTTTGGTAGTCTTGAGTAGTGGTGAGTTCTCATGTTCCAAGGATTGAACCTTTAGTTGATTTTTTTCTTTACTTTTCAAATATTATATGTGATGCGTATGTTATGCCTCAATAGCTCTTGATGTAATATGACTTTGAGACTACTTAGACTTTTGCTTCGTTTTTAACTAATCTTTATGATATAACTATCTTTTGAAATCTTTAATTATATTATCTTATTTATGAATGTTAAGTGGCTTGTGCAGGGCATCTCGGGGTCCTATACGCTATGTCACATGTAGAATATACTTTGGATCGTGGCACCAACTTATTAGTTCAAGACTTTTGGTAGTATATATGCTTTGAAAATCCTTGAACAAACTTTGTCATATTTGCAAGTTGTTCTTTCATGAATAAAGTATTAATTACCATTACTTGCATGATAATTGTGGATGTAAGAGAGTAGCATGACAAGTTACAATAGTTGATTTTCAAAGGACTCACTTACGAGATGCGTGTGGAGAAGATTCACTATTAAATTATAGTTTTTCTTTGTGGTAGAGTTCTTAGTACCAGAACGCTCAAGTCGAGCTAAGGTATTTTTGATCTTTTCACCAATACTTGTTTCTCCTTCTGAAGCATTTGTGGAGGACCTTGAACCTTTTGGAGTTGAAGACTCAAACATAAAATTTGATGTGGGCAACATTTGAAGTGTTCATTCTCGCAATAATTCTGAAACTTCCGAAAGTACCACCAAGAATGTTGACTACTTCAGTTGATCTAGAACTTGGAGTCAGTAGGCTCAGAGGTAGTTGATTGTGGGTTGAATTTTTTTGGAAGTAGTTTAAATATTCTTTGATGCTTGAAAAGTTTAAATAAGAGGTTGAGATTGTTTCACTAGCGTGCTATAATTTTAGACAATAAAATTCGCGTCGAGAAAAATAATAGTCAAGAATGTAAAAATATAGCAACAATCGTACTATATGAATCCTCTACCTAGTCTTTTTGAATATATTTTCAAGGGCTATTGAGCTTGAAATTGAATCTTGAACTTGTTCTTAACTTATATTTGAGTTCAAGCGCTTTTGAGCTTGTTCTTGAACTTATCTGTGGCGTTTGATCCACAAATTTTCTCTAATTTCGTGTAAGAATTCAGATCCGTTTTGTGAATTGTGAGGCTTCTATTTATAGTTGTAAAAGGAGTTATGATTAAAAAAGATTTCCTCTAAACCATTCTGATTTAAGTGACACGTCTTCTATTGGCTGTAGCAGAGGGGACTTTTAGTTAAGCCCATACTTGTTAAACTTCAACAATAAATACAATTATATTCATTCGAACTAATATATTTTAAATTAAATATTATTAGAATCACTATATAATATTTTTATCTAATATGTTTTAAACGATTACCATGGGAACTTTTCTAAAAAAATTAGAAAGCCTTTGGGGTTTAGGACTAATTTATATTAATCAGGACTTTGAAGTTGACGTTAAGCTAATAAGTTCGTGCAATTAAATACTCAATGAAAATGATGTTGGTCATCTGATACGTATCATTTGTTCCTAGTTCATACAATTTAATATTTAACTTCTAAAGGAACAAATGCAATTGTTAAGCATATCTTATCATGTTCTTGAAACACACACACACACATATATATATATATATAAAAGAGCTTTCTCTTGTTCACAGCAAAGAGAGCGGATTCGTTCTTTTGTTTATAAATACTTTCATCCATCAATCTATTTTCTTCCCTATGAATTATAGTCTGAATAAAAATGCTAGTTCTTACCGTTCATATATTATGATATGAATATACCACATCAATTCATTATGTATGAATGATGAGATTATATATATATATATATATATATATATATATATATATATATATATATATATATATTTCACAAACAATCATAAAATTAAATAATAGTTTTGTAAAATTTACATGTTTTTAATTTAAAATTACAAGGTTAAAAAGTCTCATTTTATTTCTTAAATTATTTATCAAATCAAAATTAACACATTATTAAGAATGGAGAATAATATTCATGAACCAACCTTATTAATCTCATTATTATATCTTCTTGTCTTAAGTAGTTTTATTTATTATATTCGTGCTGTCGTGCATCCCACTTATGTTTAACTTGCAAAGCTCCAATATCTCTATTGTATTTGTATAAATACCTTTGGAAAGTCCTCTCAATATATTAAATTTGATTTTGAATCAAGTGCTACAAATTAACACATCAAATTAAATGGAGAAGAAGATAATACAACTCTTGTTTATATGTTATTTTTTTCATGAACTGATTATTGTGTCAAGTGCACTTCAAGTTGGTTTTTACGCCAAAAAATGTCGTGCAGCCGAAAGTATTGTACAACAAGAAGTGCAACGCTCCTTCTCTACTGATCGTTCCATCACAGCAGCCTTGCTTCGGATGTATTTTCATGACTGCTTTGTCAGGGTACGTAATAATATTGTTGCTTCTGTGTGTCATAACTATACACGAAATTTCGACCTTCCCATTCCTGCTTTGGTTCAATTAATTGTATATTTCTTGGACTGGTTAATTGGGAATAAATATACTTGTCATAAAGTTTTTTGAAAATATATTCTTTCTATTATTATTGAAATATCATATTAAAATTGTATGTGTGATACTCTCTCCGTTCCATTTTATATGTCACATTTTTACTTTGCACATGTATTAAGAAATGATATAATTTTACTCTTTTATTTTTATTTAATATTTTTTAAGTCAACTTTGTAATAAATGATTAATTAACTACTCTATCAAGGTATAATAGACAAAACATGATAATTTATGAATACATTTTATAAAATGACAAGTATTATAATCCAACTATTTATAGAAAGGAATGAATGGAACTGCGGGAATATATATAACTAAAGGTGTCAAATAATTGGATTAGATGGAGGACATACATAGAAAATGAATCAAATTGCAATTCACTCGATCACTTTCTGATTGACTCATATGAGGTTGAGGTGAATGTGGTCAACCATTTGGATACAAAGTGTTCTTCCTCTCCCTTTGAACCATACTAATAATTAATTACTTCGTTCAGGGTTGTGATGCATCAATATTGATAGACTCGATGAACACTGGAAACAAGCAATCTGAAAAAGACGCGGGACCAAACCAATCAGTAAGAGGATATGAGGTTATTGATAGGATAAAGAGCCGAGTAGAGTCTGCATGCCCAAGTACCGTCTCCTGTGCTGATATCATAGCATTAGCTACTCGCGATTCAGTGGCATTAGCTGGAGGACCTAAGTATAACATCCCCACAGGGAGACGAGATGGGCTGATCTCAAATCCATCAGAAGTTAACTTACCAGGACCGAGTTTAACAGTTGAAGAAGCATTAAAATTTTTCACAAACAAAGGGTTTAGCCTGAATGACATGGTTACTCTTTTGGGTGCCCATACCGTTGGAATTACACATTGTAGTCTTATTCAAGACCGTATATCCAGATTTGACGGGAGTACAGATTCTAACTTGTTCACAAGACTTAGTAAGACTTGTGCTGCAAGGAATAATGATCCCTCTGTTTTCTTAGATCAAAGCACGTCATTTATTGTGGACAATGAATTCTACAAGCAGATAAGGTTGAAGAAAGGGTTGTTGAAAATTGATCAACAACTTGCATCTGATAGGTCAAGTGCTGGGATTGTTGAGAATTTTTCTATAAATCCAAAAGCCTTCCAACAGGCTTTTGCAAATGCATTGATCAAGTTAGGGAACACACAAGTTCTCGAGGGAAAATTCGGAGAAATTAGAAAAAATTGTAGAGCATTCAATCCTCCAGCTCAGCAGAAAAAACGCCAGCCTAGGAAGAAGAGCTTTCGCCCAAAGAATCCTCCACCTCGCAAAGGATCAAAGTTTTCAATTCCATTCATTGCACCTTAATTAATAAGTCTATAACATTCTTCATTACACATATTATTGCAAGAAACCTTTTTTTTTTTACTGATTTGTTTTCTATTAGCTCATCGTTTCCGTTCGTTTCATGTTTATTTCACTAAAGAGAATAGGCATATATATAATTATAATATAATACAATGATGTTCCCTTTTAACTTGGATTCAATAACCATTATATTTATGCCTTCCAAATTTTTGTTTGTATAAAATTGAAAGAATAGATACATTTTGTGTAATGATCCAGATGCAAAAAATGATTTTTTAATAATTTTGAATGGTCATTTAACTGTAGTTAATTAATTTACGAGTAACTTATTTCATTTTAATAATAATCGACCAAATTTCAAATATTAAAGTAGGTTATTAGGAATTATTACTTTTATTATTAATTAATTTAAAAAAGAAAATAAGAAGAGAAAAAAACTAAGTTGTTCGTGCGGTGAACACAAATAGAGAGATCATCGCCACCTTCAAGTAAGTAAAATTTATTTTTGTAATGGAGTTTAACTCTACACTCACAATCATTGATTTCCAATTTTTAATTATAGTATTAAATTCAATTGTTATATTAAATTAATTAGAGTAGTATTGATTTTCTTCATTGATGGACTATTATAATTATTAACGGAGTTTTCGAGCATAGAAGAGGCAATTAATATTTATTATTATTTTTATTTTTATTATTGTAATTATTATTATTATTATTATTATTGTTATTATTATTATAATAGTAATTGTTGTTGTTGTTATTTTTATTACTATTATTATAATTATTTTTATTATTATTATTATTATTATTGTTATTATTATTATTATCATTATTATTATTATTATTATTATTATTGTTATTGTTGTTGTTGTTGTTGTTGTTGTTATTATTATTATTATTGTTATTGTTATTGTTATTATTATTGTTATTATTATTATTATTATTATTATTATTATTACTACTATTATTACTATTATTATTATTATTATTATTATTACTACTACTACTATTATTACTATTATTATTATTATTAATATTATTATTATTACTACTATTATTACTATTATTATTGTTATTATTATTACTATCATTATTATTATTATTATGATTATTATTATTATTAATATTATTATTATTATTATTATTATTATTATTATTATTATTATTATTATTATTATTATTATTATGCCATTAAATTCTTATAAAATGTCTATGTATTAGCTAATGTGTTTCTAATGTGCTAACTGTTGTTCTTATGCTTATACTATGAGGTTTTAATCAAAAGAGCATATTTCCATTAAATGTTTGTTATTATGATTTTTTATGCATTATGCCATATTTAGTACATGTGTTTGTACTTATTTCATGCTTTTATCTATCTCTAAAGTGATTCAAAGGTGAAGGTGATTTTTGGAGCAAAGCTTGGATTATAGGATCTTTCAAGCAAGTTTGAAGTATGTCCTCATTTGACTCGAGGGCATATATTTCTTTTGATTTGTTTTATTGAAGCATTGTAATAGACTTAGTAATATTATATTTTGATTTTATGGGTCGTGTCCCAAGTATATTTTGAGTCTAAGATTTGATGACATGAGAATTAGTATTTCCTATGATTTTTATATGAAAGAGATTTTGAAAGACCATTTGCATATTGTGAAAAGTTTTAATTTCGCACTACTTTTTATTTATGTATATACGATGAACGATATGAAAGGGCTTGTACAAGATCTGCGACAGTTAAAGTACGTCGTGTTGTGACCTAAGAATGCCCTAATTTCTAGGGTTTAATTGCGAGTCGTGACAAACATGTTATCAGAGCATAGTTTATGTAAGTAGTCTTAGGAATCCAAAAGTCTCATCAAGTCACAACTAGTAAAGTCTTGACCATTGATGTGAGTCGCGACATATCTATGAGCGAGAGGCTATAGGTTGAGAGAGGTTCCCTTCTTTTCTACTCCGATATCGTGTCGTAGAGATTCAGAAGTTATGATTGTTCTTTTCTTATGGTTTTCCTTTTGTTTTAGGAGATGAATACGAAGAGGACACTGTCTAGGAGAATTGAGGAGAATCATATGAATGAGGAGATTCTTCTTCAAGTTGAACAAGTTGAGAAAGTTCCTCGAGGTGCTCAAGGGGCTCATGGTGCTAGAGATGCTCAAGTCCCTAATGCGGGAGGAGGTAATGATGTTTCGGTGGTTCCCCCAGAAATGTCTAATGTGGAGATTAGAGAGGCTTTTCTTACTTTAGCCCGAGCCTTGACTACCCATGTGAATAGAGGTATTGAACCTAGAGTGAATGTTGTGGATAGCACTATGACATAAAGATTGAGAGATTTTGTGAGGATGAATCCTTCTATATTTCTTGGCTCTAAGGTGGGAGAAGATCCCATGAGTTCCTAGATGGTGTATACAAGGTGTTAAGTGCCATGAGGGTGACTTCTAGGGAGAAAGCGGAGTTAGATTCTTATCAATTGAGGGAGTTCAATCAACTGTGGTACACTCAATAGAAGGATAGTAGGCCGGTTGAGTCAGTACCTATTGAGTGAGAAGAATTTAAAGAATCTTTTCTAGGGAAGTACTTTCCCTGTGAGAGGAGGGAGTTAAAGGGTATATGAGTTTATCAATCTCAAGCAATTTAATATGAGTGTTGAGGAATACTCTTTGAAGTTCTCTATGTTGTCTAGATATGGACTAACCTTAGTTTCTAACCTAGGGATGAGATTAGTAGGTTTGTGACCATGGTCGCCGACTTAATGAAAGAAGAATGTTGTACAACCATGCTACATGATGATATGACCCTATCTAGACTCATGGTTTATGTTCAATCAATTGAGGAGTCTACACTTGGAAGGATTTCTAGATACTAGAAAAGGAGTGGTTCAAGTGATTAAAGTCAACCTAGGTTCAAAAGGTAGGTTTCAAGTCAAGAAAAACCTAGGAGTACTAAGGTGAAGCTTGAGAAAGTTAGTGGTTCTCAAGTTGTCAAGCGTACATGTGCTACTTGTGGAAAGAGGCACTATGGGGATTGCCTATTGGATACCGGGAGTTGTTTTGGATGTGTTAAAGATGGACACATGGTGAAGGATTGTCCTATTATTGCTTCTATGGGAATAGAGGGTAGACAAGTTCCTCCTAATGCTTTGGAAGGTTATGCTCCAATGAAGAAGCGCTTCTATGCACTCCGGACTAGAGGATCAAAGCCGGATGAGGATGGTAAGTCCTTGTATTTTCTTTTTTGCTATGAGTTCCTTCTAACTGGGGGATTATGATTAGTATATGAGCTATATGATCATAGTAGTATTGTTGCGTTGTTGCATGAAGTAGGAGTCTTGTTGGAATTGAATTTCATTGATTATTTGAATTGTGCATTTCATGATGTTATTATAATACTGTAACATGAGTTTATATGGTTTTACTTTGCATGCTAGCATGTTTCTATCATCAATTGCCTAAATGTTGCCTTTTTGGACTTTTGAAGCATGTTCATTGCCAGGGAATTTGAGCTCACTATAAAGTTCTTTCGTTGAAAATTATTGTAATGTGTATATAACTGATGTATATGAGTTTCTATCTTCTCGTTATGTTGTGAGTCTGTTGATTATGTGAAACTAATGTTTCTTCTATATTATGTATTGTATATTGTGTTATGTGGTATGGTTATCAGTTGTTAACTGAATCTCTACTCTTGAAAGTGTTAGGAGAGTGGTAAGTGTCATTCGAGGACGAATGTTGTCCAAGTGGGGGAGAATGTGACACCTCTAAAATGATTTAGGTGAAGATAGAGCCTAACGTATTTGTAATGAGTGTCTAAGGTCCTAAAATGGTCTATAAAATTTTAATGAGGCAGATTCTAAAGATTTAGGTGCATTGGAAGTGAAATGTGAAGGGACGACCAAGGCGTTCGACGACTAGTCACCTATGTGCCTCATGTGTGTTACATGAGCTTATGAGGTCCTTATATGAGTTATAATAGTTTTTATAGGCAGTGTGTCAAGTTTCACGAAGTTAAGAGGTCAAACGTCCAATAACGTCCATGACGTTCGAAAGGTTTGCCTTGAAACGACCTTGTGTGTCTTAGCATGTTTCTTCGAGTTTTACGTGTTTTTTATGATGAAATTGATGTTAGAGGTCCTAAACTTGTATATGATAATATTCAGGTTGTAAATGTCCGGAAAAATATCCCCAAGTACCAAGCAAGGATCCTTGAGGAAGGACCCTTCACAAGAGCCTAAAGCTGTCTAGACCAGCCCAAATGACTGAGGCAATCGATAGAAAGTATGCTCGTTGACGCCCCGTCGATGGTGGCATGGGTCAAGACTTAGCCTAGGGATCTTAAGATACAAAGGTCAAGTCTCTTATCCCATCGATAGACAGCCAGGATGGGCCGTTTGTGGGCCTAAGCCCCGTCGATGGGCGGTCATGGGTTGTGTCTTCAACTGCGCAACTTTACTGTAAAATGCAAGGGTGAATTGGTAAATTCACCCTACGTCCAAATAAGAGTTTGGGAAGTTTCCTAAGGGTATTGTAGGTGTTTTGAGTGGGTATATAAGTCCTAACTACCTAGATGAATTCATTATTCTAAAATCAAAACCCGAATTCTCTAAGAAATTCTCTAGAACTCCATTGGAGCCTAAACTCAAGGAAGAGCTTGAATTGGAGATGTGATTGGTGATTCTTCATCAACTTTGTGGATTAACAACAGTGGGGTGTGTTTTATTAATTCTGTAAACTTTATTCATCAAGGAGCCCAAAATTCAAAGAGATTTCTAAAGTCTTCTAAAGATGAACTTGTCCAATTTCATGATCTAGCCATGGGTTATTGCATAAAATATTTTGAATCGCTGTTTATATATTGAATTGATGTTGATTTGATGGTTTTAATCTAAAATATTCATAAAGCCATGCAAAACATAATCTCTTCAAATTGGCTAAATTTTGGATGATAATCTTGTCTCAATGCTTATGAATCCTAGTGTAGTTTTCTATGGGCTATTGAATGGTAAGAATTATATTGAATTGATATATAGGCTATCTTAGATTGATAAATTTATATTGAATTGATATAGATTCATTGAGTATTATGATTTTTGTACTGAATTAATGATCATGGCCATGGGTAAGGGCCTTATGGTATTGAATTCGATGATTTAGCTATGGATTGAAGTGTTGAGAATGGATTGGTGGTACTATGACATAATTCTCTTTATTTTTAGTAATATAGTTCTTGAAACATGTTGTGATTGGTATTGTCCACTTATGGTGGCAGTGCGTCGGCACTACTTGATGTATCATGATGATTTGTGTAGTTGATTATGTGAAGTATGAGCATATCTATCTACATGTGAGTAATGTGAAAGCATGTGTTCTTCTTTAATGTTATTAGGTGATCACATTATACTATGGCTATGTCTTTATGTGTGTAGTCTTAGAGCTAATGCATGAGTATTCCTACTTGACTATATGAGTCTATGATAGTTATATTGATGATGTTATAGTAGTGTATAAGTTGACTTATATATGATGATGGCTATTCCTATGTGCTTATAGAATGATATGTTATACGTGATAAAGTGAAGTATGTGTGTTCCTTATTTGGTAGACTTGTGTCCCTTACTTGAAGCCTATGGAATATGAATATGAGAGGTCTTGACTTAGGATGCTAAATTCTCTTAGTCTTGTATGTATGAATGACATGTGACCTTGAATGATGCTAAGAAGGTCCTTTATGTGGATCTTTCAACCTAGTTGTAAGGTTATGGTACTTGAAGTCGAAAGTCGTAATCGTATCGTTTTTGTATGAATGGTGGACTTAAGGTTAGTTGGCTGAAACGACATGAAATCATCTTTAGGAAAGTCATTAAGCTATCCTCTTTTCCATTGAAAGGCATCCCTAGGGGACCTCTTTGGTAGGGTGAATGTGATTGGGTTATGAACTAGATATGGAACCTCTTCATGTGATCCTTTATGTGAATTATTCTATGAGAACAAATGCTAGCACCGAGTGAGTATGGTAAGGGAAGTAGCTCTAGTTAAGAGTGAGACTAGTACAATGAAATCCTTCAGATTCCTTAACCATGTGCCTACATGGGATGTGTCCAAGTTCTACCATTGGCAAGTAGAACACCCTTATAAGAGTTGTAACCAACTCGGGATTCCATGATTTTTACCATGATTTATGCCGATTTTAGCCCATTCTCATCATATGGGATACCTATTAGTGTTTGAGAAGTCTATGAAGTTTAGGTGGTTGTATGGGACGCTACTGATATACAGTGGTTTCACGGTATTATTAATACTTTTTCCTTAAGTTTAGTGTGTCCAAAAGCCTTTTTGTGCTACTATTTATATAATTTTCTCCTTATTTACAGGAAATCTATCTAAAGATGAATGCAGAGGTTTTTTAGCGAAGAAATGCAAAGTAAACCACCTAAGGAGCTTGTGACGGTCCGTCATATTCGTGACGGTCCGTAGGTGGCAGCGTAGTGCAGCTGCTGAAGGAAGATGGGGAAGTCTGACCAAGTGTGGGGTTACGGAAAGCGTGACGGACCGTTGTGTCCATGACGGTCTGTCCTGCATGTTTGTGATGAAGTTCAGAGCAGTAGTCCAGTACCCATGTTCCAAGAGTTCAAGTGTTTTGGAATGGAGACCCTCGACAGACCGTTGAGCTTGTGACGATCTGTCATACCTGCCGTCGAGGGTAATGAAGAGAGCAACAGAAGAAATTTCATCAATTATGGGACGACGGAGTCCATGACAGTCCGTTGTGACCACGACGATCCATCGCGATGTCCGTCGATCCAGCCGCGTTTTGACAGATTTCCAGCAAATAGAGTCCTTGTTTAATTAGGTTTTTATTTTGTATAAATAGTCCAAAAAACCTCGTTTTTGAGGTCAGACTCTGGATTATTTGGTTAGGCCCTTGATTATTGTTAGATTCTTGATTATTTTGAGATTCTTTGAATTGATTGTTGGTGATTTTTGTTGATTAATCAAGCGAACTTTCAGATTTTACTCTTTCTCATTGAAGTAAGTACATGAATTCTTATACCATATATTTGAATATTGTGACTATGAATATGGGTAACTAAACTCCATAACTAGGGTTGTGGGAACCATATGCAAATAATGAGGTAAAACCTAACTAAAATAACAATTATAGAATAGTGTCTTGATATATTGATAATTCTTTCGCCTAGAAGTCTTTTTAACGGATGACCAACGTTAAAACTCGCCTTAATGCTACTTGCCGAACCAAGGAGGTAGATAATAGGAAAAGAATTATCAACATAGATTTAGTGTATACTATCTAATAGGCTAGTATTGATTGATACGAGGTAATAACATAGTCAAATATTGAATGCGATGCTTAATATGAGGTGAAGATAAGGGTTAGGATAGCAACACACATAGCCAGACCAAGGTGCAGAGTGAAATTTTTTAGATGCCGGACCAAGGATTTAGAAATACATAACTTATCACTTTGCATGCAAGATACTAGGAAAGAATTGGTATAGTTAGACTTATCAAGTTATGAACATGTGGGGAACACGTAAACCCTAGCTACTTTGATTAATTGATTAAACTCCAACATTCGAATTTGTTAGTTGTCTCCTTTTATTTTGCTAGTTATTTTCATTTATTTAAGAATAGAAACCCCCCTTTTTATCATTTTTGGTTTCCAAGGAAGTAATTGACTGAACAATAGTAATAATAGATTGAAGTTAAGTCTAAACTATTTTCCTCGTGGAAACGATCCCAGCCTCACTAGTTGGATTATTTACTTTACACGATTGCTTCACTTCTTAATTGAGACGTAAGTTTAAGCGTATCAAATTTTGGCGCCGCAGCCGGGGAAAGTAGCTTTTAGATTAACTTAAACTAATTACTATAGTTTAGTTGATATTTTCTTAATTTTACTTCATTTTATTGTTTTTGATTCGTGCAGAACCACACTCTTTTTATGCCAAATACACGGAGAGGAAGAGAACCCCCGTTTCCCTACGATCACGAATTAGAGCGTACACTACGCAACATGAATCGAAACTTGGGAATAAATGATGATGATCCAAACCAGAACATCCCAGCTCCGATTGATGTTCATGGTCAGTTGTTACCCGATGCGCCAGGTGAACACCAACAAAGGGGACAAAATCCCGCTCTACGGCCCCAAGCATACTACAGAGGCTATAATAACATAGAAGAATCCGATGGGCCACTTGTCTTGCCTCTTCTACCACCAGGTCTAGCCTGATGCAAATGCTCACTGCCAGAGATTTGTTTTCAGGGCTACCTTCTGAGGATCCACATGCGCATATAGCTAAGGTAAGGGCAGTGTGTAAAAGTTGTGTAGGGAGGCCAGAGTTGGAGTTGGATGTAATAGGGCTCAGAGTGTTTCCTCTCTCACAGACGGGAGAGGTTGCTATATTGTGTACTGAGCTCCCGTACAACTCAATTTTCACTTGGAACCAACTAAGGGATGTTTTCTTAGCACGCTAGTATCCGGTCTCCAAGAAATTAAACCACAAAGACAGAGTGAACAACTTTGTGGCACTACCAAGAGAGTCAGTTAGTAGTTCTTGGGATAGATTCACCTCGTTCTTGAGAAGTGTCCCAAATCACCATATAGATGATTAGTCACTGAAGGAATACTTCTATCGAGGACAGGATGATAATAATAAAGCAGTGTTGGACACTATAGCAGGTGGATCTTATGGGGATTGTCCTTATGCTGAGATTGCTGAAAAATTAGAGAAAATCTCCCGGAATAATAAAGCTTGGAGTACTAGGAAGTCAGATACCGGGAGAAATACCTTCGCAGTACAGTCCACTCACAACCCAGCCATAGATGAGATTTGTGAAGAAATGGCCCAGATGAGAACTGAGCTTGGGTTGGTACTAAAACATGTCAGTGGGGATGCAGAAAAGATAAATGCAGTCAACTACTTGTCGAAACCACCGCCACAAAATGATGAGTGCTGTTATGAGGAGGATTCCTATACGGTAAATGAGTAGACGGGGGGTTTCCGACCAAGTTCCCAAGGCTCTAATCAGGAGAATTGGCGCCAAGGTCAAGATAACCAAGGTCGAAACTATGGTAACTACAACGTGAGGGTCATTATGTCCGAGATGGAAATACAACCGCGACAACTTCAACAGGGGTAACTATGGTAAAAGAAATGACAGGAATGGGTCCTATGTTCGTCCTCAAAATTGTGAAGTTACTCCTAGGGATGGTGGAGGTAGTATGGCGCGAGTTGAGGATATGTTGCATAAAATGATGAGGAGGTTTGATGCTAGTGATGAGCACAATAAAGAGTTGAGGAATGATTTAGCGGGTATTGGGATAAAAGTTGATACACATGCAATATCGATTAAGCAACTTGACTTACAATTGGCCCAATTATCTACGACTGTGAACACAAGGCAACCGGGCACTCTTCCTAGCAACACTGTCCAAAATCCAAAAAATGATGGACATTGTATGGCAATCACTACTCGCGGTGGCAAGCAAGCTATTGACCCACCTATGCCAACTAATAAGAAAAAGGTGACAAAAGATACTGATAATGTGGTAGATATTAATGGTGAAGTAGAGGATAACACTGTAAAAGATGCTGAAGTACCTAAAAAGGTAACCCCCATGCCTAGGCCACCACCCCCATTTCTTGAAAGATTATTAAAAAAGACCGAGGATGGTAAATATTGGCGTTTTATAACAATGTTGAAACAACTTTCTATCAATGTCCCTTTGGTAGAAGCTTTAGAACAAATGCCCGGTTACACCAAGTTTATGAAAGATCTGGTTACAAAGAAAAGATCGGTCACTTTTGAGGATGATGATAGAATGCAGCACTGTAGTGCTATTGCTACAAGATCTCTAGTGCAAAAGAAAGAAGATTCGCGTGCGTTCACTATTCCTTGTACAATCGGGATATTACATTTTGCGAAAACGTTATGTGATCTGGGGGAAAGCATAAATCTCATGCCCCTCTCGAGTTACAAGAAGTTGGGTTTGGGTGACCCAAAGCCCACTGCGATGCGGCTACTGATGGTTGATCGAACAGTGAAAAGGCATATAGGGATACTCCACGATGTGCTAGTAAAAGTGGAGTCGTTCATATTTCCGGCAGATTTTGTTATTCTTGATTGGAAGTCGATTTTGAAGTGCCCATTATTCTTGAGAGGCCATTCCTTGCTATGGGAACAACCTTAGGAGATATGGAAAAGGGGCAGATAAAATTTCGGTTGAACAATGAGGAAGAGACCTTTAACATTTGTAGGTCCATGAGGCAGAGTAGTGAGCTCCAATCGGTATCTGCTATATCCTACAACGTTGGTGAGACATCTGAGACACAAATAGAAGAACGTCTAGGTGTAAAAGCATTAGCGGCAGTGATAATGAATTTTGATAGCGATTGCATTGAAGAGTATGAGTTATTAGTCACGGCTTTTGATCGAGGTGATGTTCGGTTTAAACCGATTAAATATGAGTTAGATATGAAGAATCGCGAGTCCCCACCCGCGAAACCATCTATAGAGGAGGCTCCAAAGTTAGAACTAAAAGCTCTCCCACCTCATCTCAGGTATGAATTCTTAGGAAATGGTGACACTTTGCCGGTAATCATTGCATCATACCTGAATGAACAACAAGTTGAGAGTTTGGTGAAAGTGCTAAAAAGGTTCAAAAGAGCAATTGGGTGGACTATTGCGGACATTATTGGGATCCCTCATGGTATTTGCTCTAATAAAATCCAACTTATGCCTGATCATAAGCCAAGTATTGAGCACCAGAGACGCTTAAATCCTCCTATGCAAGAGGTCGTGAAGAAGGAAATCATTAAGTGGTTGGATGCCGGAGTAATCTATCCTATCGCCGATAGTAGTTGGGTATGCCCTGTTCAGTGTGTACCTAAGAAAGGGGGAATGACTATGGTCCCCAACGAAAAAAATGAACTTGTTCCAATGAGACTGGTTACTAGATGGAGGGTGTGTATGGATTACTGCAAATTAAATTGATGGACTAAAAAATACAACTTTCCTATGCCCTTCATGGATCAGATGTTGGATAGACTTGCCGGAAAAGGGTGGTACTATTTTCTTGATGGATATTCGGGGTATAATCAGATTTTTATTGCACCAGAAGATCAAGAGAAAACCACTTTTACTTGTCCATATGGGACCTTTGCATTCAAAAGAATGTCGATTGGGTTGTGTAATGCACCCGCCACATTTCAGAGATGTATGATGTCGATATTTTCCGACATAGTGGAAGATACTATAGAAGTTTTTATGGATGATTTTTCTGTGGTTGGTGATTCATTCGAGCAGTGTTTGAACAATTTCTCTTAGGTCCTTATGAGATGTAAACACTGCAATTTAGTACTGAATTGGGAATAATTTCATTTCATGGTGAAAGAAGGTATTGTTTTGGGTCATCGCATTCCAAAAAAGGGCATAGAGGTTGATCAAGCTAAAGTCGAGGTAATAGAGAGACTTCCCCCACCGATCTCTGTGAAAGGTGTGAGTAGCTTTCTTTGGCATGCAGGTTTTTATCGGAGATTCATCAAAGACTTTTCAAAGATTTCACATCATTGTGCAAACTACTGGAGAAAGATTGTAAATTCTGTTTTGATGAATCCTATCTTAAAGCATTCGGTGAGTTAAAAGAAAAATTGGTGTCTGCACCTATCATTATTTCTCCGGATTGGAACAGTCCATTTGAGGTGATGTGCGATGCTAGAGGGGTTGCACTTGGTGTAGTATTGGGACAAAGAAAGAAAAAAATCCTTCACCCCATTTACTATGCTAGTAAAGCCCTAAATGAAGCTCAAAAGAACTACACAGTGACTGAGCAAGAACTCCTTGCAGTAGTCTTTGCTTTTGAGAAATTCCGCTCCTATTTGCTAGGTACTAGAGTTATAGTACATATTGACCACTCAGCATTATGATATTTGATGGCAAAGAAGGATGCAAAACCTAGGTTTATTCGTTGGGTATTACTGCTACAAGAATTTGACTTTGAAGTGATGGATAGAAAAGGAACTGAAAATCAAGTTGCTGATCATTTGTCCCGTCTAGAGGATGAATTTATGAGAGAGTTGGGGGATAAGACTGACATTGATGATACTTCCCCCGATGAGCATGTATTGGCTGCTTCACAAGACTTGATTCCATGGTTCGCAGATTTTGCGAACTATCTGGCTAATGATATTGTTCCCATCGGACTTGTCCTTTCATCAAACAAAAAAGTTCATGTACGATGTGAAGAAGTTCTTTTGGGATGAACCATACTTATATAGGAGTTGTGTCGATGGGTTTATTCGGCGTTGTGTTCTAGAATGTGAGATGTTGAGTGTGTTGGAAGCATGCCATTCCTCACCCGTTGGTGGACATCACGACGGTATCTTAACCGCTCATAAGATATTACAATGTGGTTACTATTGGCCAACTCTTCATCAAGATGCTCATGAGTTTGCCAAAGCATGTGACCGATGCCAACGAGATGGCAACATTTCAAGAAAGCAAGAGCTCCATCTAAACCCCATTCTTGTGATTGAGTTATTTGATGTTAGGGGTATTGACTTTATGGGCCTTTTTGTGAATTCCCATGGAATGAAGTACATTCTAGTAGCAGTGGATTATGTATCTAAATGGGTCGAAGTCATCGCCCTCGCAAACAATGAAGGGAAGAGTGTCACTACATTCTTAAAAATGAATATATTCTCTCATTTTGGCACCCCAAGGGACATTATTAGTGATAGGGGCTCCCACTTCTGCAACAGATTGTTCAAGGGGTTATTGGAGAAATATGGGGTTCGCCATAATGTGGCCACTCCTTACCACCCTCAAACTAGTGGGAAAGTTGAAGTGTCGAATCAGGAGATCAAACAGATATTGTTAAAAACATTGAACGCTAGTAGAACGGATTGATCAAGGAGGCTTGATGATGCTCTTTGGGCCTACCGGACAGCGTATAAGACTCCCATAGGTATGTCTCCATAACAACTTGTATATGGGAAAGCTTGTCATCTTCCAGTTGAGTTAGAGCATAAAGCCATGTGGGCTATGAAGAAGTTGAAAATGGATTGGAGCGAAGCTGCAGAACAACGGTTAACTAGGTTGAATGAACTCGATGAATTTCGCCTGAAAGCTTATGAAAGCTCAGCCCTATAAAAATAAAAGATGAAGAAGTACCATGACAAAAAAATTGAAAAACAAGAGTTTATGGTCGGGGATTTGGTGCTTTTATTCAATTCTAGGTTGCGCTTGTTTCCGGGCAAGCTCAAGTCCAAATGGACTGGTCGTTACTTGGTTACCCAACTATTCGCTCATGGAGCAGTTGAGTTAGAAACTAAGTAGGGTGTGCGGTTTAAGGTGAATGGATAATGCATAAAAATCTATTTCGGGCATGCTGAATCGGTGAATGAAGTGATCGAGGCATACCATCTTGATGAAGTCTAAGTAATCAAGTGTCCACAGTCGTGCCGCGACGTTAAATCAGGCGCTTGTTGGGAGGCAACCCAATACTTATAGTTTTTTTTTATAGTAATGGTAGCATTTTCTACTAATGGTTTTTAAATTTGCAGGCACATCACCAGGAAAGTTTGTAGAAAATTACTCTGCAGCAGTCACTAACGGATACAACGATGGACCGTTTCAACTGTGACGGACCGTCGCATGAATCTGTCGTGCCAGGTACGTCTTTCTGTTATTTTCAAACTAGGGCACATGCGACTAAACCAACGATGGATCGTCACATATGAGATTGACGGTCGTCGTGGAATCGTCGCGTCATTAATGAGGCATACCCGATCCTACCCGGCTGGGGGTTTTTTAAAAATTCAACATTCAAAACCCCCAACCCTTCATTTCAAACATTCCTTCATTGTTCCTCCTATTTTCCTCCCTTTTCAACTTTCAAAATGATCTCCCTCTTCAACCGATCATTTTCCCCAAATTCTCCAAAATCCTAAAAGTCCTCATCTACTAGTTAGAGCTGCTGCTGTGGGTGTCTTCTTGATCATCTCTTGTTTTCCCCAAATTCTCAGGTATGTGTCTCTAATTTCTACTCATTTATATTGCATTTTTTTATCAATTAGTATTAGCCTAGTTCTTCTTGATATGTTCATTTTTTTAATAAAATTCTGTCTGACCTAGGTTAAAAATAGAAATCCTCGAAATTACCGTGTTAAAACCCTACAAATAGGTGCTTTCGCATTGCTAGTTTACTAGGTATTTGGGTTAGACAAATGTAGGTTATGACACTACCAATTCGATTTGGGTCATAGGGAATGAATGGGGAACCCCCAGTTCTGTCACTAAGTTACAAAACGAGACCCCGATGACGGACCGTCGTACCCATGACGGACCGTCGTTAGGTCCATTCCAACAGCCCTAACACCCCACTATCCAATTTTCTCCAAGTGTCCACCAACAGCCACATGCAACGGATCGTCGTTCCCACGATGGTTCGTCCTGCACAACCGTTCTGGTTGTGAGAGACCCTATTCCTAAGGGTCTCTCACTTTTTCAAAGTGTCCTTCAACGGACACATGCGACGGACCGTCATTCCCAAGACGGTCCGTCCTGCACAACCGTTCTGGTTGTCAGAGACCCTATTCCAAAGGGTCTCTCACTTTTTCCAAGTGTCAATCCAACGGACACATGCGACGGACCGTCATCCCCACGACAGTCTGTCCTGCACAACCGTTCTGGTTGTCAGAGACCCTGTTCCTGAGGGTCTCTCTCTATTTTTCTAAGTATCCTCAAACAGACAAGTACGAGGGACCGTCATACCCACGACGGTCCGTCCTACATGACCGTTATGATGGTCAGAGACCCCTCTCCTAAGGGTCTCCATATTTTTTGTAAAGTGTCCTCTGACGGACACCTAAGACGGACCGTCGTACCTGTGGCGGTCCGTCCTGCACATACCGTCATACTTGTCAAAGACTCTCCTTCAGGTTTATCATATAAACAAAGTCTAATTAAAACACGACGGACCCCATGACGGTCCATCATAGTCACGACGAGCCATCACCTAGCCCGTCGTGCTTCACTGTTACTATAGAAATGTCATTTTATTTTATTCATTTAATTTTTTTTATTATTTTTTGTGGTTTTGCTTGTCTTGTTTGCTCCTTCAAGAACTAAATTGATCCTTTACAGGTACTATCTACTATGGCACCAAAACAAGATCGAGTCTATGCACGCGGGCGATCGAAGTCTGTCGCCCCGTCTGGCCGTCTGGTCATTGGCTCTGATGATGAGCGTAACCCCGAGTACGTGACCCCAGGCACTTCCACCCCATCCCGTGCTGCATGTGCTGCCAGAGCCACACCCAAAAAGGTGGAGTCCGGCGTAGTCACTGCCTCCCAGTCTGATGAGGCGCGCACACTGACCAGCATACCTTTTGGGTCAGCCACTAATGAAGAAGGAGCGTCTTGCTCCTTAGGAGTTTCGTGGTCGGAGGAAGCCTCCGAATCTGCTGAGGTTCCCGCACCCGCCACCATTGCAGCGCCAGCCTCGTCTGATGAGGTTGACAGATCGAAATCCACACCCGGTTCACCAGCTTGTGCTCTCACACCGGTTACTGACCAGCCCAACCGGTGGTCTGTCGACTGGCAGTTTCAAGTCTATTCTGATGCAAAGTTCCTGAATGACAAAAGAGTTATGACTCGAACACTTACATTGGAGCGGCGGGGCCTTACGGGAAGTCTCCCGACGATGCCTGAGATCCACAATCTCTTCACCAGACATCGATTGGAGTGGACAGCACGTCCGTTGGGACGTTATAGTGAAGAGCTGGTCCGAGAGTTCTACACATCCTACGTAGCGACTATCCGATCACAGATTGATAGGCGGGCTGCCCCTGCCAAACAGGCCCCACTGGAGCAGGTCTGAGTACGTGGCATTCCGGTTGATATCTCCCTGCCTACTATCCGTCGGTTTCTATACGGCGAGAATGTTGATTCTTATTGGGCCCCTCTCACTGCCGAGTTTGACTACGGATGGCAGATTGTCAAAGATGACCAATTTCTGCATAAGCCATCACTGAGAGAGACCACGAAGAGGTGGATGGCCCTGCACTTGTCCGTTGATGGAGAGGGTGCCGACTGGGTGACTGAGCCAAAGGGGGCCATCAAGAAGGCCAACCTGACTTTCACGGCGAAGTTTTTGTGGTTGATTGTCCGCCACTGCCTTTTCCCCCACAGCCGCTGATAATATCGTCACATGGGATTGAGCAGTACTGATGGCGGCAGCCGGGTTCGAGGTGGATTTTGTGTGGCTTCTACAGGCGGTCATGCACGAGAGGGCTTTTAAGGTCACAACTACTTACCCTTTCCCGTGCATGATATTTTCTCTATGCAGGTCCGCAGGTGTGCCTTTATGGAACGTTGATCAGCTTAAGACCCCTCTGGGCACTGTTGATATCGGCCTTATCAGAGATGAGGCCAATGAGTTGGCTTCACGCAGAGGGACCCATCCAGAGCTGCCTCCACTTGGAGACAATCATGCTGATACAGTAGCACAGGTCCGCACGGCTACGCAGGCGGCTTCCACTAACACTACCCCGGTTGAGTCTATCTCAGGTAGTAGCACTGCCCCGAGCTCCTCTCGCTCAGCCGTTTTACCCGCTCTGGTCCCGCTTGCTAGGGTTTAGAAATTAGAGGCGCAAATGGCTACACTTCTGCATCATATCCAGCCTTTGATGCAGAGGTCTATTACCGAGGCAGAAGAGCATTTGGAGCGGAGAATGGTCCATCAAACTGAGCGGAAGATCGTTGAGGTTCATTAGCGCTTGGACGCTTTTGAGTTGCGAGTGCTAGCCCGACCAGCCCCTCCGGTGGATGTGTCGACCCTTCAGGCTGCGGTCGACAGTCTTCACGCAGATATTGATATGATCATAGAGGCTAGGGTGCCTGAGTCTGAGGCCCCTTCTGTAGAGCCTGCTGAAGACATAGTGATGGCGGCCCTATTCGCCACTTCCAAGATTCCACTACCTCCCCCTCGAGAGCATGCCAAGAGGCGTAGGGGTCGAGAGAATGATTAGGCGTGACCACGGAAGAAGGAACACTGTGAGATGGAGGCTGCGAGGAGAGCCTTGCTTGCTGAGGAGGAGGCACGTCAGATGAGAGCAGAAGAGTTAGCTGCTGGGGCATCTAGATCAAGAACTATGAAGATAGCGGGAGGCACTGCTGATAGTGTTGTTCATGCTGAGGACACCACTGAGGGAGTCCAGATTACAGAGGTAGTGGGTTCCGGGGAACCGGACTTACCTGCTTGCTGATCGTCGGTGCTTTGCGCCCCAGGTTTGCTTCACTTACCACTCTAGTATTTAAATTTTTTTTATGCATTGGGGACAATTGCATGTCTTTTGTTGGTGGTAGGGTAAATGAAAAATGAGTGCTAGGGTGAAGTCTGAGTAGCCCAATTCACTATCCTCTTTTGGGGTTTTCTTGCCTATGTTCTTTTTCCCCAAAACACTGATTACTTTTTTTGTTAAATCGGCATGTCTATATCTTGTGTACATAGTTTAATTCTCGATCATGATGGCTAAAATGACATCTTGATAAAATGGAAAATGATTTATGACTAGGCATAGTAATTGATAAATGTGTGGCTCTAAGCATGACATAGAGGTACACCACTGCATGACCCTAAGTCTAAAATTCGAACTAGGTGTCTGATAATCTGGTATAGTGATGAGATGCAAAGTGACTGTGAGGAAGATTTGAATAGTCCACTATTTGTACTGAGCTAGAACTTGCCTGGTTAGTCCTGCTAAAAGTAAGCTGTAATAGACAATTAGGAAAGGATCATAGGTTCTTATTTAATATAGCCCATTTTTAGCCTAAATAAAAGAAAATCAAATGAAATTTATCCTTCTTTTATCCAAATGATTTGAGCTTAAATTAGACCTTTCTTTTTCACCACAACTGATCTTTTCTGGGACTAATGTGTTGGCCCTGGTCCCTCCTTGGACATGTGCACCTCAGCTTATGCCAAAAGAATAAGTTGAGGGTGGCTAATGAAGTAAACAACCTTTTTATGGCCCTGACCCAACTTTGGGTATTGTGTACTTTGACTCATGGCAAAGCCATGAGTTGAGGGTGGCTATTATGAGGGAATGCTCTGGAAAGTGGGGTTGAAAGAATAAAGAGAGAGAAAGAAGAAAAGTAAAGTGACTCAAGAATTAGTTGAAAGAAAATTTAAAAAAATTATAAGAATACAAGCAAGAAAAGAATAGAGTCACTTACACAAATGTAGAAAAAAGGGAAAATAGCAAGGTGAAAGAATGTAGGAAACTGGCAAAATAAAATGATAGAAAATGGTATGTTTAGCCGATATGTCAAGGAGGGCAAAAAGTCACTAAAGTATACCTAAATATACCCTATCTGACCCTGAGCCTATCTTACAAGCTAAGAAAGTCCTATCGTGATCCTAAGGGTTGTATTGCAAACTTAAAGCAGTGAAAATAAGGGCAAGTTTATGGCAATAGGTATGAATGTGTGAATTTGTTCTGAGAGTCAGTGTTGAAAAGTAATCGTTATACTCAAACTGAAGTCATTGTGTGAAAAATGAGGATTTTGTTCTGAACTGAGGACATTAGTTGCATTACCGGAAATATTAGCACCTCGGTAAGAAATTGAAGAGGAAAGGTGTTAGTGCATGGTGAGTCTGTGTCATGGTCTGATTCCACATAATTCAAGCCTAATAGTGATAACATTCATAAATATGATGAGATTTATCGGGATTGATAGCCAAATGATTGCAAAGGATTAAAAATGGATACTATTGTACAAAGATTGTGTATTGAGTCATAGTGCGTCGCTTGAGGACAAACAACAAATTTAAGTTGAGGGTGTTGATATACCGTGGTTTCACAGTATTATTAATATTTTTCCTTAAGTTTAGTGTGTCCAAAAGCCTTTTTGTGCTAATTTTTATATAAGTTTCTCCTTATTTGCAGGAAATCTATCTAAAGATGAATGCGGAGGTTTTTTAGCGAAGAAATGCAAAGTAAACCACCTACGGAGCTTGTGACGGTCCGTCATGTTCGTGACAGTCCGTAGGTGGTAGCATAGTGCAGCTGCTGAAGGAAAATGGGAAGTCTGACCAAGTGTGGGGTTACGGAAAGCGTGACGGACCGTTGTGTCCATGACGGTATGTCCTGCATGTTCGTCATGAAGTTCAGAGAAGTAGTCCAGTACCCATATTCCAAGAGTTCAAGTGTTTTGGAACAGAGACCCTCGACAGACCTTTGAGCTTGTGACGATCCGTCATACCTGCCATTGAGGATAACAAAGAGAGCAGCAGAAGAAATTTCATCACGTATGGGACGACAGAGTCCATGACGGTCCGTCGTGACCACGACGATCCGTCACGATGTCCGTCGATCCAACCGCGTTTTGACAGATTTCCAGCAAATAGAGTCATTGTTTAATTAGGTTTTTATTTTGTATAAATAGTTCGAAAAACCTCGCTTTTGAGGTCAGACTCTGGATTATTTAGTTAGGCCCTTGATTATTGTTAGATTCTTGATTATTTTGAGATTCTTTGAATTGATTGTTGGTGATTTTTATTGATTAATCAAGCGAACTTTCAAATTTTACCTCTCATTGAAGTAAGTACATGAATTCTAATACCATATATTTGAATATTGTGATTATGACTATGGGTAACAAAACTCCATAACTAGGGTTGTGGGAACCATAGGCAAATAATGAGGTAAAACCTAACTAAAATAACAATTCTAGAATAGTGTCTTGCATGTATTGATAATTTTTTCGCATAGAAGTCCTTTTAACGGATGGCCAACGTTAGAACTCGCCTTAATGCTACTTGCCGGACCAAGGAGGTAGATAATAGGAAAAAAATTATCAACATAGATTTAGTGTATACTATCTAATAGGCTAGTATTGATTGGTACGAGGTAATAACTTAGTCAAATATCGAATACGATGCTTAATATGAGGTAAAGATAAGGGTAAGGATAGCAACACACGTAGCCGGACCAAGGTGCGGAGTGAAATTTTCTAGATGCCGAACCAAGGATTTAGAAATACATAACTTATCACTTTGCATGCAAGATACTAGGAAAGAATTGTTATAGTTAGACTTATCAAGTTATGAACCTGTGGGGAACACGTAAACGTTAGATACTTTGATTAATTGATTAAACTCCAACATTCGAAGTTGTTAGTTGTCTCCTTTTTTTTCGCTAGTTATTTTCATTTATTTAGGAATAGAACCCCCCCCCCCTTTTATCATTTTTGCTTTCCAAGGAAGTAATTGACTAAACAATAGTAATAATAGATTGAAGTTAAGTCTAAACTATTTTCCTCGTGGTAATGATCCCAACCTCACTAGTTGGGTTATTTACTTGACACGACCACTTTATTCTTATTTGAGAAGTAAGTTTGAGCGTATCAGCTACCCAAGCATTGCACCTTTAGGTTTTGAGGATGTTAGTTGGTGAGTCCCTAGGTCTTCTTCAAGACCATTACTTGAATGTATTATGTGACGAATGTCTCTTAATTGAAATAATAAAGTAATGACTTAAGTTAGAAGGTATATAAATGAATGAGCACCTAGTCTATAGTAATCTTAAGGATTGTCTAGTTAAAGTGTGAAGGGGACATGAAGGATGGTTTCTTCATATCTTACCTAGGGAAATCTTAAGAAGAAATCTAGATAGGAATGTTTTTTGGTAGCTTAGACGTGAGAAAACCGTCCATTGACCTAAAAAAGACACTAACCACCCTAATCTAATCTCGATTAGAATAGAAAAACTCAATACGCATACTGAAAAAGTCAATCCCCCCCCCCCTTTTGGCCCTAGTGTTGGTTCCGGACCATCTTTTACAGCCAGATTGCGAGCGATAACTCATTAATATCTAAACTTAGGAAGTCTTAAGGATTTTTAGGTAATCTTGAAGAGGGTATATGTACCTTACTTACATAAGTCTTTAAATAACCTTGTAAGGAGAATGTCATATTATATATGGTATGTGTTTTGATATATTGTAAGGGTAATCATCTCATTATAGGTAGTCCCAAGGATCATTTAGGTGTGATTAGAGAGGTTACATGAGCGGTGTCTCTTTGTCTTACTTAAGTGAGTCTTAGGATAACCTTTAGTTAGCAGATTGTATGCTAGAAAGCGGTCATTGTGAAGTTGAGAAACTTCACTGTAATAGTGAATTAATTCGTTGTAACAATGACCTAGTTCACTGTGATGCCATTAAATTTTGATAAAATGTCTATGTATTATCTTATGTGTTTCTAAGGTGTTAAAAGTTGTTCTTATGCTTATACTATGAGGTTTTAATCAAAAGAGCATATTTCCATTAAATGCCTATTCCATGTACTTTTATGTAAATGCCTACTTACATAACCTATTCCATGTACTTTTATGTAAATGCCTATTCCATGTACTTTTGTGCAAATGCCTACTTACATAACCTATTCCATGATTTTTATGCATTATGTCATACTTAGTACATGTGTTAGATAATTTTTGGTCGCCATTGTTAGAGGCAGCAGACATAGTCGCCATTATATTTATATAATTTTGTTGCTAATTTCATAATTTATTTCGTCATTTTGGATATATTTGCGATAAAGTTTTCGTCGCAACATATTTTATGTAAACATATTAAGCCTTCAATAATTCGTAGCTAATTCTTCATCAACATTCTTTACATAGAAATTACCAAATAGCCACTAAATTTGTTGCTGCATATTTTTGGATAAAATATCCAAAGAAACTATCAGGTACTCTTAAATGAACTTACATTCATCAAAATGTTATGATATAATTCATAGTTTCCAAAAAACATGACAATATCAAAATTAAAGTTGCAGGAGACTAAGGGATACGGTCGTCACAGGAAATTAAGGGATCAAGCTCATCCACATTAGTAGTAGGAGACACTATTGGTGTCACAAACGATGGGTTGCCAAAAGGATAAGTAACTGTTGCTTGCACCTGCTCAACAATATTAGGATATAAGATGAATAGTAAGTGTAGGCATCATTTGCTTTACAAACTCATCCATATTTGATGTCAATGTTGATTGAAAAAATGGAGGTGGTAATAATGATGAGCCACAACAATTCTGTCCGTAGTAATTTTTTGCTTCAGATCCAAGACCGTATAATCTTCTTTTCTTTTCTTCTCCGTAGCTTAGTAATATGCTTTACTTTGATTAATATCAGTTTGAGACACAATTTTTTTCCATAATATTTCTTTATATTTTTCTTGTAATAAGTAGAAAATATGACAAAGTATTAAAGATAGGGAACAAAATAAATTTTGAAGGAAAATGCAGAAAGATGCATAAGATTTTAAAGCTTAAATACATTGCACATTTTTCAACCATATGATAGAATTAGGACAAGAGGTCTCTAGATCCCTCAAAACACAGGCACACACAAAATAGGACAAGAGTTCTCAAGACCCCCCAAAAACACACAAAAGCACATTGCACATGATAGTAAATCAAGAAACCAAGTTGCAGGGAACTACACTTATGATGCACAATCCTCAAATTTGGAATTTAAGACAACCCAATGGTGTCTACTCTAACTCCAATTCAAATAAAACTGCGAAATAAACCTGCAAGCACTCACAGTATAGTCGAAAGAACCCAGCCTACTCAACACGATAATCAGGAGCTGCAACTTTCTGAAATGCCAATACACATAGGATGAAAGCCCAAGAAACTCTATATTTGTACATTCATTGATTGAAAAAGAGGGTAAGGTCGAGAGCTACAGAAGAAAAAGAAAGAAACGAGACGCTTGAAACTTGACTAGTCAAGGTACGAAACCATCACTTTCACTGCAAGCTTTAACTTGATGCTAACTACTTTTTCTTTTTACTACAAGCATTAAAATACACTCTAAAACAAGACTAGAATTGCACATAAAATAACTGCACGAGAGTCACATTAAAACGGTAGTAGGATCACACTAAAAAACACTAAAATTGCAACAGAAAAGCATTAAAACAACACCTACATTATACCAAAACAGCATAAACAAATATGCTCTAAAAATGACTCGAATTGCACAAAAAACAACTGTATTAGAGTCAATCTAAAACAATAGTAGGATCACACTAACACAACACTAAAATTGTAGAGAAAAGACATCAAAACAACACCTTCATTATACAAAAACAACAACATCTAATATGATTTGAACCTATGTGACCTTACATTTACATTTTTAGATAAGCTTTAAAGTTTTGGACTTACATGGACATTTCAAGAACGTTCACCAATAAATGATTTTTCATCATGACCATGTGTGAACGTGCAAATGTAACTCACTTGGTGTTGGATATCTACCTTTTATAATATCATATAAAAAAGAAATCATTTAATTATTAGATATAATCATATTAAGTGCATAGTATGTGTTCAGATACAAACATATACCATACATGTCACGACCCAAATCCGGGCCGCGACTGGCACCCACACTTACCCTCCTATGTGAGCGAACCAACCAATCTAAACCTTAACATTTCAATGTAACATCAACAGAAAATAATGCAGAAGACTTAAACTCATTAATAAAAACCAATTCAATAACTATCAATATTCAACATCTATTATTCCCAAAACCTGGAAGTCATCATCACAAGAACATCTACTTTAAACTACTAATTCTAAGAGTTTCTAAAAGCTAAAAATACATAAGAAGCTAGTCCATGCCGGAGGTTCAAGGCATCAAGACATGAAGGAGAAGATCCAGTCCAAGCTAGACGCGTTAGCTCACCCTGAAGATCCGGTGTGACGAAGACTGGCTTGAGTTACTGTTGAGTCGAAGATGACGGCACGTTTGCTGCACTCCACAAATAACAAGAAGAAAAACATAAAAGTAGGGGTCAGTACAAACCACGGGTACTGAGTAGATATCATCGGCCAACTCAAAATAGGGAACAGTATGTATTAAGCAATATCATAAAATCAACTAATATCCTTAACATGCAGCATTTATAGTTACCATAACCCTTGGTTACAACACCAAGCACATCAATGAGGACTCACACCTCCTCATCATACTCATTTGGGAATTTAGTTTATTAGATTGGATATATTATCATATTTCAAGATTCATTATCTTTATTCCCCTCGTGTCGGTACGTGACACTCCGCTCCTCAATATACTATCCTGGTACCGGAACGTGGCACCCGATCCATATTCTATCCTGGTGTCGGAACGTGACACTCCGATCCTCATATACTATCCTGGTACCGGAACGTGGCACCCGATCCATATATATTCTATCCTGGTGTCGGAACGTGACACCCGATCCATATTCTATCCTGGTACCGGAACGTGGCACCCGATCCATATATATTCTATCCTGGTGTCGGAACGTGACACCCGATCCATATTCTATCCTGGTACCGGAACGTGGCACCCGATCCATATATATTCTATCCTGGTGTCGGAACGTGACACCCGATCCATATTCTATCCTGGTACCGGAACGTGGCACCCGATCCCCTAATCTCACTACTTTCATTCATCAAGCCTTCTTTCATACCAAAGCATCATCATTATCAAAGTAGATTAGGGTTTCTTTTCAAGATTTGGGATTCAATAGCTTCATCATGCTTATTTATTCATAATTACATAATCACATCATTCATGCAAGCATACAATTAAGCATATAGAAGGGTTAACAATACTACTAACACATATCATTCACTATTAAGAGTTTACTACGAATAGCATGAAATAACCATAACCTACCTCCACCGAAGAATTGGAATCAACAAGCAATCTCCCAAGCTTTGATATTCTTCTTCCTCGTTCGACTCTCTCTCTCAATCGATCAATCTATCTCTCTCTTTTCTTTTCTCTTTTCTTATTCAAAACTCTCTTTCTTTTACCCTAATTAACATATAACTAAGTGTAAAAGATGACAATAATACCCCACTAATTAACCCAAAATTACCTCTTTTATCCCTCAAGAATTTTGAGTTATTAATGTAAATCCACGAAATCTATAATTAAGGAAAGAATAGTCCAAAACGTCCCTTAAAACGTGTAAAGAAATCCGATTCTAACTGGGATTGCGTAACCTGTGACGGGCCGTCGTGACTGCGACGGTCCGTCACTCAGGTCGTCGTGAGGGCCAGGACTTTATTTTCACCAAGGACACTGTGACGGTCCGTCACACCTGTGACGGTCCGTCCTGCAAGTCCGTTACGAAGTTCAGAGAGTCGATTTTCAGTACCCAATTTCAGAATTCCTAAGTATATTGAAACGAGACATCTGTGACGGACCGTCGTGCCTGTGACGGTCCGTCGTGGGTTCCGTTGTTTCAGCCAATTTTTCCAGAAATAAAATCTGCTGCTCAAAACGACTAAACAGGTCGTTACAATACAGGAAGATGTTAGTTAAAGAGTTCGTAAAAATATACTCACAAGTTTCTTGCGATATTCTCCGATTGATATAAAGTCGCCCCCGTGAGTTCCAACAGCAACTTCACGGCCAACATGACGATTCTTTGCATTCATTTTTGCTCTCTGAATACACTCATAACTTTCCCAAAGTTGCATCTATCTTTTCCACACATGTTCATGTACAAAAAAATGGCCTAACTATTTCACCTATTGTTTGAGAAATGAAATTCCTATATTTTACTGTTGCCTCAACCAACCAGTGTCTCTTTATTTCTTTTTCACTAATGGAAACATTCCAGTAGAACTTTTTCTGATTTTCTTTTAATGTAATACAATAACGTCCTGTCTATAAATGTGAATACACTTACTAAACTCACTAACGATGAAAAATTATATCTTGTATTCTCCAAAATAACCATTTCGTATATGATTTGAGACATCTTTTCAGTTGATTCCATTGGGATCAACTTCACTTTTCAAAGAGTTAAATAATAAATTAGAGCATATTTTAGAAGGTTCCAACCTGTGTAAAGTCGAAAAGGTCATTAGAAGGGTTATCATAAATCAAAAATAATATTACTATATGACATTGCATTTGTCATTTGTCAGTTCTAACAGAATAAATAATCATATTACTGATAAACTAACAGTAAATAGGCAGAAAAATATTCTAGCAGTTATAAAGTGATTTTCAGATCACACATGATCTGGAAATTTTTGACTTAAAATTCTGCCTAGCAATCTGCAAATTTTTTACTTGAAAATCTGCGAAATTGACAGATGCATCACTTGAGATTTTTGCGCAGCAGTTCTAATATTCAGAACATGAATAAGCTAGGCACCTAACAGATGCATCACCTGACTAAGAATAAAATTATATGGGTGCATACATGGATGTACTAAGAGCAGATGGTATTACAATGAGAAGATGGCATTACAATGACTAAGTAACAAAAACTAGTCTGCAACTTGAAGTGTATATAGAGAGTATTCTAGACAGCAAAACAATCAATAACAAACAGACATGCTATAACCATGAATATTCAATGAAAGTCACACCAATCTCTTTCATATTTTCTCACTATATCAAAGAAATATCAGTTCATTCTAACAGAAGCAACACATAATAAACATTTGTTGTTCATATAGATTGAGTTCATAAACATTCGAACAGAAGCAACACAAAATAATTATCAGCACGTCGCTACACTCTTGAAAAAAATCCTAAATGTACACCTATAGATTGAGTTTAAAATTTTCATTTACAATAGCTATTAAACTGAAACTGCTGCAAGTGTCGTCTGTAGACACTTAACGATGAAGGACATCAGTAAATTATGTTGCATTTTAAGCTTCAAGCTTGAAGCTTAACCAATTTCTTCAAAAGCATTATGGTCCAAGCATGTAAAGCCAAATAGAATACAAATACACTTTAAAAATAGGTAAGCCAAATAGAATACAAATACACTTTAAAAATAGGTACAAACACACTTCAAAAATAGGAAACCTCAACTTAAGGTGGAGAAATGATATGATATTAGAAACAATACTCCTATGTTAGAAAATTAGGGAAGAAGCCTAAGTAGAAAGACAAGGATAAGTAGAAATAAGTTACAAGGATAAAAGCAAAAGAATGGACTAATCCTACATGAGTTATAAAGACGAAGGCCCGTGTATGCCTATTACTAGATTCACCTTCATCAGTTGTGTTGGTATGATCTGTTGGGTTACTCAGAGGAAACAGACCCTGACCTATTACGTCACTCTGATTTGGTGTAGCAGCAAATGTGTTAGTATGATTTGTTGGATTACTCTGAGAAGACATCCTTACTTATTACTTTACTCTGATGTGATGTTGCAACAACTTTGTTGGTATGATCTGTTGTGTTGCTTAGAGTAGACAGACTCTAACCTATAGGTTATATTGATTTTGTGTAGATGGAGGTGCCTCAGAGATGGTTGGACTGATACTTTGAGTTGACTGTTACAGTGGTCTGGGTACCACCTTGTTGAGGAGAAACTATAGTGGACATGGAAATAGTTGGCATGCTTACACGAATAGCAGGATCACTCCTACTTGAGAATTTCCCACGACCTCAGCCTCGAGCCATATGTGAACAAATATAACATATATATTGTTGTTAGATCATGACTGTTATAAAATAGAATAAAATATTGTCCCTCATAATGAAAATTACTACAATAACAGAAAATAGAGTGAAACACTCGAAACAATCAATATATATATATATAAATGAGGATCTTCAATCGGCCTATGTGGCATGCCTCAATGATGAGAAAAATATATATTTTTATTTTTAAAAGAAGGGCTTTTTAGATTATTTCTTTTTACACAATAATATTGTGTGTGTGTGTGTATATATATATATATATATATATATATATATATATATATATTGCTATTAATAAATTAGTTAATGAGCATTACACCTTCTAACTCCTAACCTTTCATATTCATAACCTTCAAAATATTTAATATAAAAATTATAACTCCTAAATATTACACCTATAAAAACCCACTTTGAGATATTCCATGATGGTCATTTTATTTTTATTTTCCTTATTCTTCATTTTTTATACCTTTGATTTGTTAATTTTTTTTTTCGTTTTCTTTGATCTGATTTTTGCAGGAGAGGGATGTATGATAAAAAATGTTATATATTTTGCATATTTTGATTTTGGGAGGTAAAATGATTTAATATGTTTAATTATCATTATCACTTTGTTCTGTTGTAATTACATATATATTTGATATTATTAGGTTGAGTTGTTGATGATACAAATCATGATTCTTTTATAGAAAAAATAATTTGTTCATTTTTTTTTTTGCTTCTGTTTGTAGTTTTATGAGATTTTTTTTCTTAATCTTGTAGTTTCTATCGACATTGATTGTCTTTATTCACTTTGTGAATTTGAAGAATCATATACTTTAAATATTTTTGTTTGATTAGTTAATTAATTTTATGTATGTTTGTTGATATTATTGTATGGATTGTTTATATTTCTCCGATTAAACCACTGATGTAACAAGAGTTGATTGGTTCCTTATCAGATTAATTAGTTAATTGAAAAAACGCCAATATATCTTATTTCTAATTTCGTCTAACAATATCATCCTCCTCACTAGCTATAAAAATGTTATACAAATATATAATAAATATAAGTAATAAAAAATTGTAATATATCATATCTCAATGTAAAGTAAATAAAATACTAAATATTAAATTCAAATATTATATAGCTAAGAATCAAATAAATCGATTCCTGTTATAGTTTCGTATCTCACAATCACATAACAATGATATGGTAAAAATACATAATTTTAATGTTGCATTATTTTTTATATTATTCATATATAATTATTATTTATAGGCCAAATGTTTCACAGTTTTGAAAATTTAATCAGCAAAAAATTAAATATTTTTAAATTTTATTTTAAAACATTCGTACGATTATTTTTTTTTTGATAATTTCAAAAAAAAATTCTATTCCTTTTGACTAACTTTTTAATTCTGTGTCCCTTTTTAAATTTATTTTTAATTAATTTTTCTCTTAATAGATATCTCTCCTATAATATAAAATAAGAGAAAAAATATATATTGTTCAAAATAATAGTAATTACTAAAAATAATGTTTATTATTAGAAGTATATTTGGAGACTTTTAATAATTTGAAATTTCTAAAATGAGGTAAAAAGAAAATATGTCATATAATAAAATAAATCATAAAAATGGTGGAGGATTTTACTTAAATATATTTTTGTTTATAAAAAAAATATGTCATATTTTTTTTTTACCTTTTTCTCTTATTTTTATATATTTATTTTTAATTTAATTTTTATCATAAACTCACACCTTTTCATCTTTCAAAACCTCTATACTTAATTATTACTTATTAGTAATACCTATAACTTCCAACTTTAAAAAAATACCTTCATAACCCCAAATTACTTAATGTTTAAATTTGTGACATCTTAAAATCACATCAAAAAATATTTCTAACCAATATACTTATGTTTAGTTTAATTGTCCTCTACTTTAATCTTGTAATACAAAATCTATCGACAAAGACTTCTTTGTATAATTATTTTACTTCTAATAAGAATGATACAAAATAAGATATATAAAAGAAAATAATTGATTTATTTTTTGCATGAAATTATAAGAGCAAGATCATTACAAAAAGTAAGACAAAAACAATTCTTGAAAACATTAAAATGTATTTGTAGATAAGCTTAGCGGCGGGAGATAATCAAAATTATTATGAAGTTATTTTTAAATTTTAAATAAAATATGAATCATGAAAAATATAATAAAAATTAATTAAGAGAATTCATTTAAACATTTTGCTTAAATTAATAAAAAGCTTAAGACAAGCTAACTTGATTATGTTAAGATTTGATGCTAATTGTTACTGTTTTACAAAAATATATATAAATTAGTAAAAATACTAAAGACGAGCAAACTTCATTCTCTTAATTACGATGCTAATTGTTTATGTTTTCTTATTAGAATTAAATAAGCAAAGACTAAAAAAAAGGGAGACTAAAAATAGCGACGAAATAAATTTTTTTTAAAAAAATAGAATTATAGAAGAAAATTTATCAAGGAAAAAATTAATACAGATAATCATTTCAAATATACTTATTACTTAACCATTCATCCTCCATTATAATGATTCTAAAAATTTACTTAACTTTTTATCCTACGGTTTAATTATAAGAAAATATTAATTATCGTTAATAATTATAAATATTCATATTATTTGTGAACAGTTTTTTTATGTTTACTTTATTCAGAAAAAATTCAAGAGTCTAATTATATGTTTTTAGTAGATATATAAGTTTTTTTTTAATCTTACCATAAAACCTTTTATCATTCATCTATAATTGTTCATTTATTACTTATTTTATTATGCATTTTAACAATAATATATTATTTTTATGTTAATTGTATATCACTAAAAATTATTTTACCGAACAAAAATCATGTATCACCCATTTTTTTTTCAAAGAATCAATATACAAAGAACTTTATATCTTAATATATAAATATTGAATTATTTTGTTTAAGTCTTCAAATTATTGGTAGCTTATCTATTACGAATAATTTTTCATATTTCTATGTCTGTTTTTGAATTTATTAATATTTTAATTCTTTTGATATTTTTTAAAAAATTTAAAAGACTAAAAATCTCACTTTAAATTTTTAACAAAACATCAAAGTTAACCATGTTTAATTTTGAGAACTCATTCAAATGGATAATGAAGTCATAAATTCTTAATTATATATTATAACTAACATAAAATAATAGGTACTATTCAACCAAAAAAATATAGATATTTGACCGTACAGGTATTTATTTTTTGATAAAATTAATTCATGTATTGAGTTGAAATTACAAAGCTAAATAATAAAATTTATTAAATAATCTATTTGAATTTAAAAATTAAATAAAAATGAAAATTTTTAGACACCACGCATAGCACGGCTAAGTTTACTAGTTAGTAAATAATTGTAAGTAATTCTAATAAGGAATCCTCTGTATTAACGGTAAGTAATTCTAATAAATGCATGGTTAACTAGTGTATAACAATTATTAAAACTCCAATTAGTAGATTTAATTAAGAGTTAAAATAAGATATAGAATACACATAGTTAAAAGAAGAAACTAAAGAACATTATCCTAAATTTAAAATCAGAAATAAACAAAATACATTTAAAATACAATAGTAGATTATCAAGCACTAGTCAATATTTATATCTTCTTCAAACTCTTCCTCTTCCTCATTTTCAGAAAATTCAATCTTACTACAAGCTAAACTAAATGGAGAGAGTTCATCATTAGAATATCATATTTTCGTAACACCAAAATTACTAAAATCTCTATTTTAGTGGTCAAGTAAAACAATTTCTAGTTAGGGTTCGTATTCTTCAGCTCGAAAACAATGGTATGTCGAGTTGAAACTGAAAAATAATGGTATGCCGAGTCAATCTGATATACTAATGCAGTTGTTTGACCTCCTAATGGGGGTTCCTATATTTCATAGTGAAAGAGTTGAAAGTCATCAAAATCGAATGACCTAAATGTGGCAATACTGTAAATTGGAACAAGGATTTTGATTTTATAACTGGTTATTGATAAACCCAGCTTGGGAAATTGATTTCTCTTGATATCTGAATCAACAAATTCATTTTTTGGTAAACTGAAGCTTTGATATCAAAAATGGAGTTTGAGCGCTTACCTTTCTAGATGGGGACTTTCTTCAAGGCTTCGAGATGGAAACTTGCTTGCAGAGCTTCGAGTGTTACCAGCTTCAAGATGGAGTTTCAGTGATGAGGCTTGGAGTTTCATAGCTTCATCTCTGAAAAGTTTGAGTATGAGTGTGAATATTGTGTTCCCTAAGAATATATCACTTTAAAAAAATTGCAATAATTAGTGACAAATTATAACATAAGTCACTTTCAAATAAATATATATATATTTAGAAAATATTATATTGACAGATATTTTCGTCACAAAATAGTATAAAATTTATAAAAATATATATGAAATTTTAGCAAGTTGTTTTCCATCGCTACATCCGTCGCAAAACATTAATTTAATTTGTCACCCTTATTTTGATGCTAAATTCGTAGGAAAAATTAGGCCAAAATTCCGCGCTAATATTTAGCGGCGAATTGAATATTCCGTTGCAAATTTGTCAATATATTATAAATCAAAAAATTAATTATTAATTTTACAACAAAATGATAATTACGTTGCAAATTCGTCGTTATATAGTGATGCAATATAGTTCGTTGCTAATATCCATTGCTAAACGCTGTTTTTTTAGTAGTGAAGATTTAGAAGTTATGAGTGTTCTTTTGTTATGATTTTTCTTTTGTTATAGGAGATAAATACGAGGAGGACACCATCTAGGAAAGTTGAGGAGAATGATGTGAATGAGGAGATTCATCCTCAAGTTGAACATGTTGAGAAAGTTCCTCGAGGTGCTCAAGGTGCTTAGGGGGAGATATGTTTAGCATATGAAAATTATGTGTAGTGTAAATTATAAAGATCCTTATTAAAAATGTGAATTTGAAATTCAAGAGATCATTCATTTGCAAAATCTTGCAAATAATTTGTCAGATGTATTTGTCGATCCAATATTTTAGTTACACTGCATATGTTCCAATAAATAGTTCTTGAAGGATAGAGTCTATGGTACGCCGAAAATATGATAGACCAATAGATTTCAAATGTAAACTCATTGAGGAAGGAGAGGAGCAAATTATCAAAATGGTCATGATAAAGAGGTAAAAGCTTTGAAAGAGCACTATGACAAACACTTCAAACAATCTTGGCAAAGGTTCAGGTAACTGAAAATGATAAAAAAAATGACGAGATATTAATATGTTATGTCGTATTGGAATCGATATCAAAATGACCATCGACGGTATCTTTGATATGAAATAACCCTCAATGCTATAAATGATTATGAAGATCTTAAATTCAAATCTGTCATATAGTGTTGACAGATAAAGAATTGGAACTATACAAGTATATTTTGTTTCACTTAGAAAAATGATATTTTTTATAATATAGTTCATGGATCAAAATATAATGTCTGTGTGGTACAAATGAATAATTGGGTAAAAGAATAACCGTAAAATATAAAGGGTGGTTTGTGCCTCGAGGAATAAAGGATTTTCGCAAAAATCTTGAGATTATTAAAAAGAGATATATTCTCCAGTGGTGGATGCAATGAGATTTATTTCAGCCTGGAAATAGATTAAATACTTGAATATGTATAATGATTAATTATTTTGTCTAACTAAACGATGAATGTTATATGAAAATTCTTTAAGGATTCAAAATGACTTAAAACAATTTCATTGAGCACCCAATGATTCTAAAATTGCTTAATATAGAGAAAGAATCTTTTCGACATCATAAAAATGATTTAAAATGGCATGTATTAGTGCAACCGGTTTACTTACATATTTTTGGTTATGCAAAGGCTAGAAGATTATTTGATATAGCTAAATTTAAGGGAGGATACAATCAAAGAAGATCGGACAAAGTAAATTTCACCAAAAAAGAATTTCACACATGATAAATGGTGAGATTGATGTTCAAAGACATATTCAAGTGATAATCTTGTAAACTAATTCACTAAGGATTGCCAACATCAATATTTGAGAAATTGTGATATAAAATTGGAATGCATCGTCTTCGAGATATCAAGTAATTTTTTACTAGGGAAAAAAATATATATACGTGTTGTACTCTTTTCCTCCACCTCGATTTTATCTCAATCAGATTTTTCTGGTAAGATTTTTAATGAGGCAACATTCAAAGCGTATTAAAAGATATATTTATTTTTTCGTTCACTAGAATTTTTTCCTAGTAAGGTTTTAGCTAGGTATATTATCTGTGGACATCTTTGCGGGAGTGTTATAAAACATTATAGCATGGATGTCCATTACACCAACACATTTTATCTCACCCCATTATCTCCATTACTTTCCTCCTTTACAAGATAACAATAATCTCCATAACCTCCAATTTTATAACCATTATTCTTGTAACAATTCACTTCCATAACCTCCTCCATTATATTCATGTTAATGTCATATTTATGACTAACCTTTTATATTCCTCTATAAATAGAGGCATAATGGTTCATATTGTAGACTTGAAGAGTTTGAATAATAAGAAAATATTGCATCTCTTGTCTCCCTGTTTCTATTGCTTTCATCTTCTATATTTCTTATCTTGTTTTGCTTTAGTTTTACAATATTATGATATTAAATTATTATTATTTTTAAAACATTTGCTTAAAAATGTCCTTTATAGTACTACTTAAAACAAATAAAGTCTCGAAATTTTCATCTTATAGCTATTAATAAACATCATAGATTGAATTCTATTTAACCTTAAATTGCATATGATATTGGAAAAAATGATAAATGATTCTCCGATTAAAAAAGGCTATCATGTTATTCTTCTATTGAGATAAAAGAAATATCCACATTTTTTTTAAAAAAAAAAAGACATCTCATTAGTTTTGGGAGCAAATACAAAATCATATCAATCTTCTTTATTTATTTATAAATATATAATGAATCAATAACCATAATTCAATATGAAATCGATAAAATTATTCCTAAAATTACAATAAGACATTTACTCAAAAAAGGATAAATGATCACATTTCAATCTTGAATCTACACTTCAATTATGCATAAGGTTGCAATATATATATATATATATATATATATAGAAAGAGAGAGAGAGATGACTATAGACAATGTGATGTGGCACCTCTCTGTGGCCTTCATTTGTATTTAACTTTTTTTTTCTTCTTTTTTTAACTTTTTTTAAAAGATAAATTAATTATTATATCATCAAAATATTTTTTTAAAATTATTACAAACAAATATTTTATTAATGGAGGAACATTGATAACAAAAACACTTCAAATTTTTTTTATTTATCTCACTTATAATAAAAGAAAAAACATAACGTATCTTTTTGTGACTTTTTAAATTCAAATTAATTATTGTATTGTAAAAATATATTACTTAATTTATACAAAATAAATATTTTATTAATGTAGGAATATTTTTTTCTGTTTGTTTATCTCACTTTTAATCATGAAATGACAATAATTTTTTTTTACATTTTAAATATTTTTATCTTTATTTTTTAATTAATTCACAATGAGTTACTACCCATGGTTTTCCCCTCTTCAATTTTTACTTTTAGTAATATTCATAACTCTCATAATTTTTATGTCCATAACCTCTATACTTAAACTTGTAAGTTTATTATTAGTTTCATGAAGATTCACATTCACAATTATTATTTCTCTTTTCATCATATTAGTTTGGTGTGTAACAAAAAAGAAGTTCATAAAGTTAAGAAATATTTCATTGCAAGTTTTTATTTTTTATTTCCTCTATTTTTGTCTATATAAAATCGGTTTGTGAATGAAACTAACATGTGACAAAAAATAAGTACATATAGTTAATAAATATATCATTCTCAAGTCCTTATTTTTTAATTTCCTCTATTTTGTCTATATATATTCATATTTATTTCCATGAAAATTCACACATAATGTTATAATTTCTCTTTTTCATCATACGTGTTTGTGAATTAACTAACATGTAACAAATAAAAAAGTATATGAAGGTAAGATATATTTTATTCTCAATTCTTTCTTTTAATTTTTATGTATTTAGACATGCTTTTTAAATACTTTTTTATTGTTTGTATTATCATTCATATAATTAAAAAAACCTCAATAATTCTTAATAATGTGTTGTTTATATGCAAAAATGAAAGACGCCATGTCATTCTTTGTTTGATCTTGTAAAAGTCATGTATACATATATTTTTTAAATCGGTCTTGATCCTTTTGAAATATGCAAATTCGCTCTTGTATAATATTTTCATACATCACTTTAACCGATATGCTTGACTGTTCAAATGTTTTGCATTCAAAAATAAATATTTAGAAGAACATTTTAATATAGTCATGAATATTATCACGAGAAAATGCACAAGTACCCCCCCCCCCCATCTCCAACCTATGCCCGAAATCTCAAAGACGCACTTATACTATACTAAGGTCCTATTACCCCCTGAACTTATTTTATAAATAATTTTCTACCCCTTTTCGCCCTACGTTGCACTATCTTGTGCGCCCAAAGCATGTTGACATTTTTCAAGCTAGTGGCACGTAGGCCAAAAAGGGGTAGAAATTTATATATAAAATAAGTTCTGGGGGGGGGGGATAATAGGATCTTAGTATAATATAAGTGTGTCTCTAAGATTTCGGACATAGTTTGAGGGTACTTATGCATTTTTGTTAGGTAGTGGAGCCTAATTAATTTTAGGTTTTCCTATTTATTCTCTATTTTAGGTTTTCCTATTTATTCTCTGTAACCAAAAGTACTCTGATTTATTAATATAAATATACCTCACCGCCGTGGAAGTTTACTCACGGGGTTTTACCACGAAATATCGGGTTTTCTCTCTCTCTCTCTCTCTCTCTCTCTAGATTTCTCATCTCTTTCTCTAGAAAGTTCTTGTGTTCTTCATTCATCTAGTGTGTGTGTGTGAATTCGATCCTAACAACTGGTATCAGAGCTAAGGAGATTCAACACGATCACTGAAGATGGATAGTTCAAAGCTTGGAATCGAGAAGTTTGATGGATCCGATTTCAGTTTCTGGAAGATGCAGATCGAAGATTATCTGTACTAGAAAGATCTTCACGAACCGTTGACCGAGGTGAAGCCGGAATCCATGACGGAGGAGAAGTGGAAACTCAAGGATCGCCAGGCTCTAGGGTTGATCCGGTTGACTTTGTCAAGAAACGTGGCGTTCAACATCGTGAAGGAGAAGACTAGGTCCGGTCTGTTGAAGGCACTGTTAAACATGTATGAAAAACCATCGTCTATGAACAAGGTATATTTAATGCGTAGATTGTTCAATTTATAGATGTCTGAGAATGGATCCGTTTCTGATCATATAAACGAGTTCAATATGATTGTGAGTCAACTCAATTCTGTGGATATTAATTTCGAAGATGAAATTAAGGCGTTGATTTTGATGTCATCTCTGCCCGAGTCTTGGGATACTGTTGTTGCTGCGATTAGCAGTTCCCGTGAATCTGAGAAACTGAAGTTTGATAAAATCCGTGATGTTGTTCTTAGCGAAAGTATTTGCAAACGAGAAGTGGGAGATTCATCGGGCAGTGCTCTCAGCGTTGATTGAAGGAGGAGAAGTAAGACGAAAGGCCAAAATCAACATGGTCGATCAAAATCAAAGAATCGAGGAAAATCACTGAACAGATCAAACGTGACTTGTTGGAACTGTGGAGAAAAAGGAAACTTTTGGACGAACTGTAAAAAGCCAAAGAAGAAACAGAATCAGAAATTTGGAGATGACAATGATTCTGTAAATTCAGCAGAGGACATTGGGGATGCTCTAATCCTTAGTGTGAACAGCCCGGTTGAATCCTGGATTTTGGATTCTGGTGCATCTTTCCATTCGTCTCAAAGTAAGGAGTTGTTCCAAAATTTTAAATCTGGAAATTTTGGAAAAGTATATCTTGCTGACAATAAAGCCTTAGAGATTGAAGGAAAGAGGGATGTTTGCATAAAGACCACCTCGGGAAACCAGTGGACATTGGAGGATGTCAGATATATTCCTGGGATCAAGAAAAATCTGATCTCTGTTGGTCAGTTGGATAGCACGGGATATGCAGCAGATTTTGGGAAAGGTTCGTGGAAGATCGTTAAAGGTGCTATGGTAGTAGCTCATGGCACCGAATCTGGAACCTTGTACACCACTGCAGGGTGTATAAACATGGCCGCTGTTGCTGAAGGTGCTTCCGATTCATGTCTGTGGCACAACAGTCTTGGACACATGAGTACTAAAGGAATGAAGATGCTGGTTGCAAAAGGAGCATTAGAGGGTCTGAAGTCTGTTGATATGGGTCTTTGCGAGAGCTGTGTTATGGGCAAACAGAAAAGAGTAAGCTTCACAAAGACTCCTAGAGAGACAAAGAAAGTGCGGTTGGAAATGGTCCATACAGATGTTTGGGGACCATCTCCAGTATCATCACTTGGAGGATCCAGATTCTATGTTACCTTCATTGATGATTTCAGCAGGAAGGTATGGGTTTACTTCTTGAAGCATAAGTCAGATGTGTTTGCAACTTTCAAGAAGTGGAAAGCTGAAGTTAAGAATCAGACCGATTTGAAAGTCAAATGCCTAAGGTCTGACAATGGAGGAGAGTATGACAAATCAGAGTTCAAGGCATTCTGTGCAACTGAGAGAATCAGATTGATGAGAACAGTTCCTGGTAAGGCAAGGCTGAATGGGATTGTTGAGAGGATGAACAGAACATTGAATGAGCGTGTAAGGAGTATAAGGATACACTATGGGCTTCCTAAAACACTTTGGGCGGATGCTGTGAGCACAGCTGCATACTTGATCAAGAGGGGACCATCAGTTCCTTTAGGGTTCAAGATTCCAGAGGAGGTGTGGACAGGAAAAGAACTCAAGTACTCACGCTTGAGGAATTTTGGTTGCACTGTTTATGTTCATGTTGATCCAGAAAAGAGAGACAAGCTTGATGCCAAGGCTGTGAAGTGTTACTTCATAGGATATGATTCTGATTTGTTTGGTTACAGGTTTTGGGATGACAAGAACAGAAAGATCCTGAGATATTGTGACGTGACATTTGATGAGTCTGTCTTGTACAAGGACAGAGAGTAGAAGGTTCTAGAGATTACAAAGCAAGTGGGAATTGAGGTTGAGTTGGAGAAGAGTAACCCAGAGATGTCGAAGCAGATACTCAACCAACTCCTACTGAAGAATCTGAAGTGGAGCAAGTTACACCTGAGCAGGTGTTAAGGAGATTATCCAGATCCATCAGGGCACCAGATAGGTATTCACCTTCATTACACTATCTATTGCTGACTGATGAGGGGGAACCAGAGTCTTTTGATGAGGCCCTACAGGTGGAGGATTCGATCAAGTGGGAGCAAGCCATGGATGATGAGATGAGGTCACTTGAGAAGAACGACACGTGGGTGTTTACTGAGCTACCTGCAAGGAAGAGAGCTTTGCTGAACAAGTGGGTGTTTAGAATCAAGACTGAACCAGATGGCAAAATAAGGTTCAAGGCTCATTTAGTGGTTAAAGGATATTCACAAAGGAAAGGTATTGATTATGCCGAAATATTCTCTCCTGTTGTGAAGTTAACCTCTATTCGAATTCTGCTGAGTATTGTTGCATCGGAAAAATTGCATCTAGAGCAAATGAATGTAAAAACAGCATTTTTACATGGAGATCTGGACAAAGAGATCTATATGCAGCAACCGGAAGAATTTGTGGTTCCAGGCAAGGAACACATGGTGTCCAAGCTCACCAGGAGCTTGTATGGACTAAAGCAAGCACCAAGGTAGTGGTACAAGAAGTTTGACTCCTTCATGTCCAAGAGTGGATTCTGCAAAGTTGAAAAGGATCCTTGTTGTTACTTCAAGAAATACACTGATTCATATGTCTTTCTACTCTTGTATGTGAATAAAATGTTGATTGCAGGATCTAGTATGAGGGAGATTAACAATCTTAAGACAAGGTTGTCTACAACATTTGAGATGAAAGATTTGGGTCCAGCAAAACAGATTTTGGGGATGAAGATTTCTCGGGATAGATCTTCTGGCACTTTAAATCTATCTCAGGAGTTGTACATTAAGAAGGTGTTGAGCAGATTCAGGGTTAATGATGCTAAACCCAGGACTACTCCATTGGCAAATCACTTTAAATTGTCAAAGGAGCAGTCACCCAAGACTACCGAAGAGCGTGATCACATGGCACTTGTTCCATATGCTTCAGCAGTTGGTAGTTTGATGTATGCTATGGTCTGCACTAGACCTGATATAGCACATGCAGTGGGAGTTGTTAGCAGGTACATGACGAACCCTGGGAAAGAGCATTGGGAAGCTGTGAAGTGTCTTCTGAGATATCTGAGAGGTACATCCAGTACTTCACTTTGTTTTGGCAAAGGCAAGGTGACTCTACAGGGTTTTGTGGATGCTGATCTTGGTGGGGATGTTGACTCGAGCAAGAGTACATCCGGGTACATTTACACCATAGGTGGAACAGCGGTGAGTTGGATGTCCAGGCTTCAGAAGTGTGTTTCTCTTTCATCTATTGATGGCAATAGCTGAAGCTGGGAAAGAGATGATATGGCTGGCAGATTATCTTGAGGAATTGGTCAAGAAGCAGAGCGAGAAGATTCTTTACTCAGATAGCCAGAGTGCCATACAGTTGGTGAAAAATCCAGTCTATCATTCGAAGACAAAGCACATCAGAAGGCGATACCATTTCACTCGCAGGGCAGTGGAGGATGGTGATATGTGTTTGAAGAAGATAGAGGGTGCAAAGAACCCGGCAGACATGTTGACGAAATGTCTTGATGTTGGGAAACTGAGGTTATGTAAAACCTCGATTGGTTTTCTGTAGTTGTTGCTACAGATGTTGCGGTGCGGTAAAGATGTTGATGATGAAGAGATTTTTTTTTAGAATGTATTTTTTGGATGACTGAGTTAGTCTCCAAGTGGGAGAATTGTTAGGTAGTGGAGCCTGATTAATTTTAGGTTTTCCTATTTATTCTCTATTTTAGGTTTTCCTATTTATTCTCTGTAACAAAAAATACTCTGATTTATTAATATAAATATACCTCACCGCCGTGGAAGTTTACTCACGGGGTTTTACCACGAAATATCCGGTTTTCTCTCTGTCTCTCTCTAGATTTCTCATCTCTTTCTCTAGAAAGTTCTTGTGTTCTTCATTCATCTAATGTGTATGCGTGAATTCGATCCTAACAATTTTCTCTATTACCATTAATGTTTTACCTTGACAATTCTCTGAACTAATTATTTGGGGTCGATTGTTATATTCTTTTATCCATTGTAGTAATAATGTATAACTATTTGCCAAAGTCAAACTAAAGGTAGAGTAATGCAATAAATGGTAAGTTCCATATAATAATATTGGATATTACAAAACTAACCTCAACTAAACAGTATGAGCCGATTGTGACTATGAAGATTAATGGTGTGTGTGGATCTTTATTATTTTATTTGTGGTATCTATACCACCTTTGTTTTATTGATTGTGCTACCATTTAATTGTATGAATTAATTATTTGGATCTGTTAAATGCTTGTGTAAAGGTAAGTGTGAAAAAATCGTAAATAATTGAAGGAAAGTTGGAAATTTCTATTGTTTTTATTTATTTATTATGAAATATATGGTATGAATTTATTATGGAGATATAGTAAATAAAAAGGTGTAGAGGAATATATTTTCACATTGATCATGTAGATCAACATGAATATTTTGAAATTAAAAAATAAGTGTATTTTACAACTTTTTTCATTAATTGATCTCATTTTATTTTTTTTATAATGAGATAATTTATAAAATTGTTAAATCTTGATGAAAAAATAAGTGTAAGACATTTTGAGAAATAATAGGCAGAAAGGTTGAGTTTATTTTTTTAAAAAGATTAATTTGGGTAAAGTTGTAGAGAGTATCGTGAGAGAGCTTGAGTGTCTTTGTTAGAATGTAAAATCTGAGGTACGCACTCGCTTGTGTTACTAACTTGTTATATAGATAAAGTAAAAGGTGGACAAATTTTTTTTAGTATGGTGTTATTGTATTGAAAGCAATCCACACATATTAGATCATGATATGGCGCTACAGAATTTTTGGAATTTAAAAGATTTTTATTGGTTTAACTAAAAATACTACAAAGATTTTTAAAGATATTCCTGGATGTAATTTAACTTCAAGCACTCATTCATGAAAACACCAACGACATGAACATGACAGAAATAATTATATGTTGATAATATTATTTTAAAGTTATAATTGAACATTGATGTCTCAATTTAAGAAAATATACATTTAAAATATTTTATTTTTCATCTCTCCTCATTATTGCTAATACAATTTATTATATATTTTACCTTCTTTTTACGAAAAATGTATAAGTACCTCCTCAATTTATGCTCGAAATCTCAGAGATACTTATATTATACTAAAGTCCTATTACCATTCTGATCTTATTTTATAAATAATTTTCTACCTCTTTTCGGCCTACGTGACACTATCTTGTGGACCCAGCGCGTGTTGACATCTTTTTTCAAGCTAGTGCCATTATTCATAAAATAATTTTTTCGTAGTAACAATGAGAAGAAATAGAAAAATATAACATGTTGCAGATATATCACAAAGAAAGAAAATGTTCAAGATTTATTTTTCATTCAAATTTTATAGATCAAAGGGAAATTGTATTGGGGAAAAGGAAGATTTTGTGAATAATAATAATTAATTATGCTAATAAACTGGAGAGATAAATAAAAAATATTTTAAAAATTAAAAAAATAGAAGATAGAAAATAAAATAAATTGTAGTAGCAATGATGAGGATATATGAAACAAAAAAAAATTTATAGTAATAATAAGGAGATATGAAAGACAACAAATCGTAGTAATGATGAAAAGAGAGTTTAATAAGGTAAATATATTTATCATAATGTAATAATAATATAAATGTGAGTACCATAAACATGTTAAAAACATTGTATTAAATAAGACACTATTTTGTAAATTTTTAGAGTTTATGATAATAATATAGAGAGATAATAAGATTTTTGATCTATAAAAGATTATAAAGTGAAAGGTTAAAAACAATAAAGGGAAGAGAGAGAAATAAGGTAAATATATTTATCATAGTAATAATATAAAGATTATAACTTCTTTTGAGTTTTTTTTACACAAAATATAAATAAAAAATATATTTAAAAACTCAAGAAAAGAAGAAAAAGGAGAACTATGATTTTTGATATATATATATATATATATATATATATATATATATATATATATATAGTTCAAGAGAAATAAATTAAGAATATTTTAATAGTTATTATAATACAAAAGAGAGATAAATAAGATCTAATTATAAAACCTTAGAAATAGAAGGAGGGGAGATAAATTAATTTTTTTCTTTCGTAACAATGAGAAGATATAGAAGAGGTTGTAGAAATATCACAAAAAAAAAAGAAAAAAATATTTGGAATTTATATGTTATTAAAATTTTATAAATCAAAGGAAAAAGGTTTGTTCATGAAAAAGAAAATTTTGTGAATAATAATAATAATTAATTATAGTAATAAACTGGAGAGATAAATAAAAAATATTTTAAAAATTAAAAAAACTAGAAGATAGAAAATGAAATAAATTGTAATAGCAATGATGAGGAGAGATAAAATAAAAACAATAATACGTTGTAGCAATGATAAGGAGATATGAAAGACAATAAATCTTACTAATGATGAGAAGAGAGATAAATAAGTAAATATATTTATGATAATGTATAATAATATAAATATTGTTATAAAATCAAGCTCATAAGAATATAATCATAAAGAGAAGAAGACAAGAGAAGTAGATAGTAGAAGAGGAATTTTCTTCTTATTCAAGTGTATGTAAGTCTTATCTGTATCTATTACAATAGTGAATGAACAACCCTATTTATAGAGTGAGAAATCACTCCAAAGGTTACCATATTAAGTATCATAATAAATAGATACATTCTTATCCAAAAAGGTTCATGTAACCTAGTGAATATGAATGGTTATTCATGTACCAACCTTATGGACTATCCACTTAATTCAATGTATTTATAACACTCCCCCTTGGATGTCCATAGATAATGTGCCTCGTTAAAACCTTATTAGGAAAAACCCTGTGGGAAAAAATTCTAGTGAAGGAAAAAGAGTACACATATCTTTTGATACGCACCATTTGTTGCCTCATTAAAAACCTTGCCAAGAAACCCCAGTGGGAAAAAACCTCGATCAAGGGAAAAAGAGTGCAACGCGTATTGTACTCCCCCTGATTAAAACATCACTTGATTTGTTGTGATGATGTCTCCAATCTTTGTACATTGTGGTTGGTATATTCTTTTTTTAAAGAAAAACCACACATTTCTTGAATATGGTGTGTCATTTATCTCAACCAGACGCGCTTTTGACTTGCTTCATAAAGGACTTTTATTTCTGTAGAGCAACATTTGCTTCATTGATCCCCAGGATATTATTGTGCCTCCACATGCAAACACATAGCGTGATTGAGATAGAACTTCATGCGGATCAGATAAATATTCTGCATCTGCGTAACCAATCAAATTTGTTTTGGATTCCTCGGAATAGAATAAGCCCATAACTATGGTCCTTTAAGGATATTCAATCATGTGTTCAACACCATTTCAATGTCCTTTATCGGGGAGAAACTGAATCTTGCCAGTAAATTTACTGCAAAACAAATATCTAGTCAAATATTGTTAGTAAGATGCACTAGTGCCCTGATTGCACCAAGATAGAGTTTCATCACCAAGAAACTCTTATCCTTCTTTTGAGATCAAACTGAATCATCATTTATGTCAAGTGATCTCATAATCATTGGGGTACTCAATGAACGCGATATATCCACATAAAATTGCATCAAAATTTTTCAGTGTATGTGCACTTTTTTCTGTTAGACAAATATTTTATTTGTCAAATTAACAATCTGTAGGTCAAGACAAAATTTTGTCTTACCAAGACCTTTTCATAAAAATACAAGGACAATTAGAGTCATTCTTTTGTACCCTTTTTCTTCCTTGACTATTTCAATCCATATAAGGATTCTTGAAGCTTTATTGGATAAGTTTCTTTCAAACCTTTATATGCTTCAGACACTTGGATTGTTTCAAGGATTTTCATATAACCTTCATTACAATTTTTCATTACATGCATTCAAGTTTTTCATATGTTGCCAGATCAAAACAAACCTCATTGCATCCACCAAAGGAGAAAACATCTCCAATAATGTCAGGATTTTTGCGATAAACCTTTATGCCCCAAGGCACAAATCGTATTTGATATCTTACAGTTATACTATCGCATAATAATTTATTTGTACCCCACTGACATTATACCTTGATTTATGGACTACCAGTCCAAAATGTCACTTTTCTAAGTGAAACAAAATATACTTGAATTGTGCATTTTACTTGGCCAACCATTTATCTGTTCACACTATATGACAGATTTGAATTCAAGATCCTCATCACAATTTATATCATTGAGCGCTACCTCATATCAAAGATACCGTCGACGGTTATTTGATATCGATTCCAACAAGACATAACTTATCGAGATCTCTTCATTTTTTTATTATTTCAGGTACCTGAACCTTTTTCAAGATTTTATGAAGTGTTATGTCAATGTGCTCTTTTATAGCACTTGCCTCATTATCATGACCATATTGATCATTTGCTCCTTCCTTCTTTAAGGAATTTTATATTTGGAATCAATTGGTCTATTACGCTTTCGGCGTATCATAGACTCTGTCCTTCAAGGACTTCACATTGAAGCATTCGCAGCTGAATTATATCATAGGGTCAGTGCATTCCTCTGGCAACTGATTTGCAACATTATGCAACTGAATTATCCCTTGAACTTTAAGTTCACATATTTATTTAAATTGCCTTCACATTTTGAAGGACTATTTGAAGAACTTATAGTGTTCTTCCTTTTATCATTACCACAATGATGACTATTATAATTATGTCCCTCCACGCCCTTATTCATATCATTAATCATTTGTCATCTTTTAGACTAACATTCACTGCTACCACATTCATATGATTGAATGGAGCAAGTTAACAGGCGGATTTCAGAGTTATTACATGTTGCTACCACATTCTTTTCAAGGAATGAAGCAAATTCAATAGAACGAATTTCAAGACTTTTCATCAAAGCCTAGTCATCATTATATCATCATTATGGTGCATTGACTCAAACTCAATGTCTTATCCATATAAGGCGTTTTACGCCATAATTCTATGGGACTTGAACCCAATCACGGTGCATCAAATCTCAAATTGATGTCTTACCCTTTTGGTGCGATAGAACTTGAATCTATCGTCTTATCCTCAAATATTTTTATTATGATGCATCCGGACTTTTACCTGATGTCTTACCCTTAACCAACGGTATAATAAATCGAAGTACAACATGACTCATCCTTTGAGTCTTTCAAAACAATCAAAATAACATTCAAATTCATGCTATTAAAATTTTATTCCTTCTTCTATTTAAGAAATTTTGTATAGCATGTCATATTCAACCAATAGTAGTATATGTCTTCGGTTCCTTGATTCTCATAACGAGATCAACCAAAACATGAGTTAAAGAAAAAGTAAAACTCAATCTTAATTGGCTAGAGACTCGTGCTGATAACGTGTTATAAAATCAAGCTCATAAGAATATAATCATAAAGAGAAGAAGACAAGAGAAGTAGATAGTAGAAGAGGAATTTTCTTCTTATTCAAGTGTATGTAAGTCTCATCTGTATCTATTACAATAGTGAATGAACAACCCTATTTATAGAGTGAGAAATCACTCCAAAGGTTACCATATTAAGTATCATAATAAATAGATACATTCTTATCCAAAAAGGTTCATGTAACCTAGTGAATATGAATGGTTGTTCATGTACCAACCTTATGGACTATCCACTTAATTCAATGTATTTATAACAAATATGAGTATCATATCTATGTTAAAAAAAATTGTATTAAATAAGACACTATTTTGTAAATTTTTAGAGTTTATGATAATAAGATAGAGAAATATATTGTAACTACTCGCTGGTCGTTTTGAGAACTAGGACTAGTTTGACTCCTTTTGAAAATTTAAATGGGTACTTTTAAATTATTCGAAGACTAAGAGTATTTAGTTGAAAAAAAAATTTAGTGAAGGATTAATATAGTTAATAGTTAATGGGTCATATCCATAATTTATTCAATATCTTATACTTGACCCATTAATTTATTTAAGTTAGTGGGATTAGTTTATTTGTTATAACGAGTTAACATTAGAAAAAAAAAATTCAAAATGTTTCAACCAAGTACTAGTAAGGACCCATAATATAAAACTATTATTTAATGTCTCTTTCTACCTATTCTGACCATTTCATTCTTGAATTCAAATCAAAACCTTAAAAAAAAAAATTTTTTATCTATAAAGAAGAATTGGAAAGTCACAAAATTTGTCCACTAACCTTGCAGGTATACAAAGCAAAATTGGAAAATTGACATAAAAATATAAACAAAAAACAACAAAAGTTAAAAACTCTTTCACTCAATGACTAACACACACCTAACCCCACCACTTTTGCACTATATTATCCCATTAAATCATAAAAAAATAAGAATAATATATTATTATGAACATTCAATAACACAATTAGATTGAAAGTTCACCTGCAATACACAATTAGATGTTACCTCCAGATCTGTTACATAAATAATTATAACATAAAGATAAATCATACCTTGAATATATAAGAACCTTATTACATAACTTATGCAAGATCTCTTTTACACTTTTTCCGTCTTCTTCATCAATTTTTAAGAATACAACAATCGTGTTGATAACGTGTTATGAAACTATATAAATTTAGAAGAAGAAGAAAGTAGGGAGAAGAGAAAAAACTTATTTCTCTTGAAGTATATTCATGATTCATCGATTTTTCACAAATCTTATAATGAATGAAAACCCTTTATTTATAGGCAAAACCTTACTTGGTCCCCAAGTAGGATTCTAACTATATCCTATAAGGACATCACATAATCACTATAATACAAATTGTTTATAACATAAACTATAATCTTTTTTACTTTATAAGTAGTTACTTATATTAAGTTTAATTGATATATTTTTATAATTACATATTTCAAATGTTAAATAAATTTGTAGAAAGAGAAAAAAGTAGAATGAAAAGTAACTCTTTAACTTCTTTTTCTTTTCCGTGTTTTCTTTTTCTGATAGATCTTTTAAATTTATTCTTTTCTTTTACTTTTTACTCAATTTATTACTATCATATTACTTTTATCTATATTTTCTGTCATAAAAGAGAATTAAAAGTTTATTTTTTCTTTTAATATTATTTCAATACTCTCTATACTCATTATTTGTAAATAAAAAATATCAGTACTCTTCATACTTATTATTTGTAAATAAAAGATCATAATGAGAGAAATAATACTTCACGGTGAACATTATTTTCATGGTTCACAAATGGAATGTTAGAAGATATTTTAATGTCTTTAGATCTTCGTAATACAGAATTTCTAAATAGAGTTTCGTTCTTTTGCTAGATTCATTTATAATAATTCTTGTTGGCATAAAATGATCAAATCGACATAGATATATTTTAATGAATTTACTTATACAAAAAAATCAAAAATTTTTATTTATCTAAGGTACTAAAACCTTATTTTGCTATGAGTTCTCTATTTATCTTTTGCATAATTTTTATTTACAAAAGAAAGCAAAATAGATCTACCTGAACTAGTAAAAACATTTTTTTTTTGAGGTAATAATGTTTTTCAAAATTTTAATTTGCTTGGAGTAAGAAATCTTCTCTTGCAATGATTCTTCCATTTTGTTAATTTTCCTTCCGCTTATGTGATTTCCTGCCTAATTTTGTATATGAACAAATCAAAATTCGATTTATCTGAGACAATGAAGCTTTTAAAAATTCAATTTACCTTGAGTAGTACATCTTCTCTTGCAAAGATTCTTCCATTGTAATTTACTTTCACATTACATGGTTTAGATTATGTGCTATTCTACATATATATATATATATATATATATATATATATATATATAATTGGTTGATTGCAAAAAGTTCTTGACAACCCTTGCCATTCTCCATTGTAACAATAAAGATATTCTTTATACCAAAACTTTTCATTATCCTCTTTAATTATAGGTTAATGATGCATTAGAAGTATTTGTTAGGGTTTTGCCTGATTTTCTTATCATAGTTAAGTTTAATTTTTACCTTGAAGGAAAATTAAAATATTACCATAATTGTTTTTACTTTTTTTAAATTGAAAAGATAATTCTCTTCATACTTTGTTTATTCTTTTATTTTAGGAAAAAGTTTTGGAGTAGGAAAAGGTTATAGACTAGCTAGTTCTTTTCTAGTAGTTTTTTTTTATTACTCTATAAGTATAGGCTTGTTTCTTTCAACACAATATAACAATAGAATTCACAATGTAGTCGTTTATAGACTTTTGTTTATGAAAAAATTTATTCTCTCTACAGTTTTAATGTTTTTTCTTTATATTAGTTTTGATATAATTGTTGTATTTTTACTTTTAGAATTATTTTCTGATTTATCAACTATATGATTTGGAAATTATAAGTTTTCGCATGACACCTTAATCAACCCTTCATAACCCCAATAAGTGTTATCAGAGCACATGGTTCGATCCCATTGCTCAACAAGTGGTATCAGAGTGCATGGTTCAAATATCAATGGTTCAATGATATAATGCTTGAAAGAGGTTGAAGACAGACTCAAGTAGTTTCAAATCAATTTGATGATAATGAAGATTTTTGTCAAACTACACGTGGAAAGAAGTTTTAACCATATTTTTAACATTTTTGTTTCTGCATATTTGAAAATAAAAATAAAATATTTTAAAACCATTTTAACCCATATATTTTAAACTTTATTTTTAACCATGACAAGAAACGAATTTGAAGACTATGTGAAGAACAAAGATTATCATGCAGTTGAAAGAGAAGAATCAAGTTTGTCATGAAAATTCAGTCAAAAGGGGAGATTTGTTAGGATTTTGCCCTGATTTTCTTACCATATATGAGTTTTATTTTTAACTTGAAGGAAAATTAAAGTATTATCATAATTGCTTTTACTTTTTTTTAAAAGGAAATTATAACTCTGTTCATACTTGATTTATTCTTTCCTTTTAGAAAAAAATTTTTGGAGTAGAAAAAGATTTTAGAGTAGCTAGTTCTTCTCTAGTAGGAAATGTTTTAGTATTCTATAAATATAGGCTTGTTTGATGTTTCTTTCAACACAACATAACAATAGAATCCACAATGTAGTCGTTCATAGACTTTTGGTTATAGGGAGATTTATTCTTTATATAGTTTTAATATTTTTTCTATACATTAGTTTTGATATAATAATATTTTGATTTTAATATTTGTTTTTGTTATCTGATTTATGTTATAATTTGGAAATTATGAACTTTCACATGACGCCTTAATCAACCCTCTCTCTCTCTCTCTCTCTCTCTCTCTCTCTATATATATATATATATATATATATATATATTTATATAGATGGTTGATTGTGTCATTGGCAATCATAGGGAAGAACTATATCATTTTTTATTTTTTCTTTCTGGATAAAAAAAATCCAATTGCACCCAATTTTTTTTTGAAAAATCTCATTTTTATAGTAACCACTCTTGTATATATTGTTAAGAAAAGAAATTCCTATTTTTTTGTCTCAATTTTGGCATAGAAACACGTAAAAATTCTTGAACAAAGAGAAATATAACTTCAATATTTTCTTTGAAATCAGTAGTCAATTCTATATTTATAACGGGGGTTATTGACAATAATCTAATTTTGATGATTATATTCACATTAATAATAGTGCAAAAAGAATTTCAAACTCCAAGTTATTCTACAATAGAAGTATTGAATTTCTCGAACGATCAACAAATATTAATATATGTGGCGGGCTATTTTTCATTTACTTTAATTTTTGGGTAAATCACATAAATATGCTATATTAAGAAAATATTTACCATTTATGATAATAAAAATTTTCTAACAAAATATAACATTTTTTGGATTGAAAAATTGTACCGCTTTGCTTCGTTTCTGTCCTTTTTCTCTTCCCAACCTCTTTTTATTTTTCTTCTTCGTCGTCACTTTATTTTATTCTTTCTCTTCTTCCTCTTCTTATTTTTTATTCTCCTTCTTTTAAAATTTTCATTTATGTAATTATTCTCAAATCAGTTTTTGTCCCTATTTCACCATTTTACCCAAAAACATAACGAGAAGAGAAATAGAAAAATAAAATAAAATTAAAATATTATTTTCTTAAACAGAATTTTCAAATCTCCTAAATTACAGCAATAAGAATTTACCATTGATGGTCATTATAAAGTTTCAAATTTTGAATTCATTTGAATCTTACGAGCTCATGATTAGTTTAGATAGGTTGATCCTACAAATAATTGAAAATGCAGTTTGAAGTTTATATCTCAATTTTAAGAGAGCTTGGTTAAGTTTATAATTGATTTTAGGAGATATATAAGATTGAAACTCGAAAAAGGTAAAGTTTATAAAACTGTATCGCAATTGTATTAAAGTTGAATTAGATATGTTTTATAATTGTATTAAAATCATGAACAATACATTTTTAATACATATTGCAATCATTATTCATGTTCTTAGTGATACAAACCAAAACAATTTATAAGACACATATAATACATGTTTTACTTATAAATAATACAGCTTTAATTCAGACTATAGATTATTGTATTTTCTTTCATTAGTTACGTTTTTCATTTATTTTTAATTTTTTCTTTTAATTCAACTTTAATATTGTGTATACACTTTTAATGCAAATTTAATTTATTTTGTAGTTTATTATTTGTTATTATTGGTTTGTTTGTTTAAGTCATTATTGATATAAGTTTAATTTACTCTGTAGATCATGGCTAGTTTTTCATTAGTACATCCTCACAACATAATATATCCTCAAACTTAAGCTATAAAAATATAATCTTTAGACATCAAGTAATCATCAAGGATAATCAAACCCATCTAATTCAAAGATGGAAATGATCAAGCAACCGCCATCGAGTGATACACTAAAGCATACAAAAACCTCTAACAACATTGTCAAATTGTGAGATTAGTAGATATTGTAGACAAATCTTAAGAATGACAAAATTAGACCCAATGGTCCACATATTCAATCACACATAGCCAAAACATGATACCAATGATGAAATAAATCTTAAGTCTATCGAACAAGTATAAGCTTTTTTTATGGTAGCTCTCCTATATATTCTCATAAGCAAAGTTGTGCGTGTAGAATAACTAGTATACATCAACTGTCCCAAACAACACCAAATCTTTCACAACTGAAATCAACAAATCTAACAAAGAATGCCACATTACTAGGAGGACAATCACAAAATCGGTACACACGATCCACTACTAAGAATCACCCATAGAAATAAAAACATACACAGACGTAGAAAGTGGATCATACTTTAAACAAGCCCAGAATTAAGTAGTTAGTCACATAAGAATGTACATAATTAAGGTCGAATAATTTTAGATACTCCTTCCATAGTGCACATATCAAATATTTCCATTCATTAGACTATTCTCCTTGATTCTCTAGCCACTCACAAACACCAATTTAGTCACTATTATAATTGCGCACATACTTAGTTTATCGAACCCCACATCCACCAAAGTCAACACTCTTAATACTAAGAAACATCATAGCCGAACTGATATCTACCTTACTCCCAATCATCATTGTTACCAAAGTATTCTTATCAAATACATGTCAAACTATGACTATCTCTATTTCTATTTAAGCATTTCATGACAAATATGAGTCTCAAACAAGGTTAATAACACTAAATTTAAATTTGATAGTACCTTTCTATCGAGATAAAACTATTAAATCACACCCAAAATCAATTTAACACCACTTCCACATAACATGCTTTAGCTACCATTCTAAACCATCGTATAACTCATTCCAACACTTAAGAAAATTCTTGATCACTCAAATTACTGTGTATACTATAAGCTCATAACCTCTATTCACCATCAAATATATGTGTAATGCATCATAACCTTCTATGTAGTCCAATCAATAGAGTAGTATTAATCCAACTCTAAATTCTTAATAATCATGTAGAATTATATCTCACCACGTGCATCATTCTTAAGTCATCTATCTTAATTTGAGCATTCTAATTATCCCCACGTAAAACTATACATTTTTCATAACCTCACTAGTTTTCTCCCAACCCACTACTCAATCTTTATAAAATTCGATAATAAATTTCAAGTAAATTTGTGCCGGACCAGTTCACATCTCAAAATCATATCTAAACTCATAGGCAAAATCAATACAACCTTAGACTACACCCAAATATTTATACGAGAGATCTTATTCCTTAACTTTTCTCAAATTCTTCCCATGGTACAAAATTCTAAATATCTAGACCCTTCAATATATTAGACTCTTGTTTCTTTAGCTTACTTACCGATCTCATCCTTTTACCAACAACCCATGATGTTTTACTTCATACTCTAAATCAAAACTCTGAGAGAAACCCTTCCTTAGATCCTTTAACTATCAAAAGTAACAAACTTTTCGACTCCAAACATGTGTAAGTCCTTTTAAAATGCTCAATATCTTATGCAATCGATCATTTATTACCTTAAAAATTCATACCATTGACAAAACATAGCATCGGGAATGCTAATAAAAAAATTGAATTGTAAATTCAATTGTGTAAGTAAATCCTTTTATCTATCAATATTTGATTATGTTTTGAAGACTTTTATGAAATTTTGTATCTTAGCTTATCATTGATCGATTCTCCATCAACCTTACCATATCCTTCACTAAAAATTCAACCACACTCATTATTAAATTAGATACTACAACAACACTTATCACCCCACTCGAAAATATATTTTTAGTCCTTGCAATTGGAGAAAATATTCCCAATCTCACGTTTTTCTGAAGGCTACACATCCCACAAACCTTATCTTATTTTAATTATGACTCTATCTCCTTTAAATTTCATTCGAGCGGTGTCCAAACATTTCTAAAACATGCCATACAACCACATTATTCACTAAATAGTGAAAAATCACAACCTTAGATACTCTCAAGTCTTTACCACCCTATAAAATTCATTTAACCAACAAATCCTTATTATACAGTTTCATCCCAATCAAAATACGTTACAAAACTCAGTAAGACCTTGTCATCACCATGAAGTGATTTTTGTTTTTCAACCTGACACCTTAAATTCAGGTATAATAATCAAATTTAAGGGACTCACCCAATTTTATACGCACTTTCTTACTAAAATCTTCAATTTACTTCACCAAAAGTATACTCACTAGGACTTTCTTTCCACATAAGTTTGTCATTCTAGTACTAATCTACCCTTTCAAGCTTAAGATAAAATCACCAATCCTCACTCAAACCCTCAAGATACACAACTTAAATGTTTTAATATTGTACTAATGATCCATCACTAAAAATTTTCTTTAGAAAAAATAATGTTCAATCCAAGTGTCCGTACTAATAACCTAGTTGGTTTCTCAAATGTGAATACAACATCGAATCTTATAATTTAAACATGTCATAGCACTAATAACTCCTTAAGTAGTTAGTATTCACACATGACAATTGATGTATTCATTTTCACGTAACACTAGTACCGTCAAAGGCCGTTAAATCTATCACTAGAAAACATTGTACTTATGGAGAAGATCGTACCCAAATACACACATTTCTATCCATTGAATGACTGTAAAATATTATTGAATTTGTCTCTCTTTAGCTCAAGCAATTTGATTTACTTCTTAGATCAAGTCAATAACAAAAGTAATACATGTCATAACTCTAACCAAGTAAGCAGCGAAGATCCTCTCAGATAAAAAATCAATCCACGAAATCGTAGTAAAGGTTCTAACCTCAATTGGCACAACCTAGTATCATCATTCATAAACAACCCATACATGTTTTGAAAACTTTAGTAACTATATTTTCCGAAATAATGGTGTTCATTTTCTAGCTCTCCCTTACAAAATTTGAATGTCACAAACTCAACACTAAGCCTCTCTACTATATTCATTTTATGAAGCAGCTCGAAACAATCAACAATGAAAGCATAAACATCTTCATGATCAGTACCCATGAAGAATGGGGGTTTCAACTTGATGAACTTAATAAAAAAAAGCATGTTGATCACTAATCATTACAGGCCTTGTAGTCAATCGATAAAATATACCTATTTTCAAGGACATTATTTTTTGGTGTTGCTGTTTCAACTTCTATACTCTAATCTTAACCATATCTGAAATAGAGTGAAGAAGTTCAGATATCAAATTATATCACCTAGATACCAATTGTATTCAAGTACTAGCACAAACGAAAGAAGGAATGAAGTTTTCCTAAAGTCTTATAGCCTCTCAAAGAAAAGTAAAGACATCGTCATAGTGTTTTGCAATACTCAACTAGACTTGTCCTTGTGTGATGAGATCACCGAACCTAACTGTCATGATCAGAGTCTAGACCCTAGCCAAAACCGGCGTCGTTAACCTCTGAGAAGTCGTAGACAAGCCTACACACATCACCGTTACATCATCTAGGTTAATTTGAGCAGAAAATTTAAAATTTTTAGTTATTTGAAGTATACATAGACTTCATAGTAGGATACGTTATACTCATATGAGATTTATCTACATCAGTTTATAATCATTTACAACAACCATCTAATACCAAGATATTCAACTGAATCAAATAGTCATATATGCATAAAATATAAAGTTGCCAGAATGGCACCAATACAATGTCTGAAAATGATTGAGAAAGAAACGCTAGTGGAACATACTACACTAGCTCAAGCCTACATCTAAGCTAGAATATAATGGGCAAGCATCCTAGAAATCATGAGGGCCTACCAAGTCTGGATGAATGCTCCACGTCCAGATAGCTTTAGCGTCGTCTCGTAAACTCTAGCGTCCACCTTTGCCTGCACCTAAAAGTAAAGAGTTGTATGGGATTAGTACACACTTGTACTAAATATGGGTGTATGCAAGCACACACCAAGGACATGCATGATTAAGAAGAGCTCTCTCCGAATGATAGGAGTTATGGAAAGTCAAGTCAGTGGACTTGCCAACTCGAATTAGAAAGGTCATGCTATGAGAGTAACATGCATCATCATACATATCATTTTGCACACAGCACATAACATATTGCATATAGAACATAACATATTGCACATAGCATGTAACATGTTTCATATCATTCGTTTCATATGCCATGAGACATTGGAATCATGGACTTGACATTAAGACTTCCCAAAATGAGGATTCAACATATGAGACCTCACTTAGGGAGTCTACTTTAGCAAACACAGAGTCTACTTCATTCATTCTTACGTACTTCACTTCCATTCATTCATAGGCTAGTGTAAATACCAACTATACCTAGGATGTAGTTTAAGACTTTCATTGGGTTTACTGTGCAATGACCAAGAATGACCTAATGTCATTAGTTGAGTCTAGTTCACCTCTTGATTATCCTATCCAAAAACCTTTGGTATCATTCATTTCATTATATTTCATACTTTTTAGAACTTCAACTTCAATCGACATAGATCATTTGAGCATCATGAAATCCGGTGTTTTCCCCACACTGAAAAGAGGTGGAGGCATTGGCCAAGGTGAAACCAAGAACATACCTAGCTCCCTTACGTGGAAACCACTGGTTAGTTCCTATGTTAGCAACATAGTTCAAAGACTATGAGATTTAGGGAGACTCATACCCGTCTGGATGGACACTCTTATCTCATGAGTTACACGAACCTTGTCCTTTCCGGAAGAAAGAATCACAACTCATAGCTAAACTATCGGTGCTCAATATAAAGTTCCATTACATTCATATCATACATCATAGAAGCTGACTTCTAGTATGAGGGCATCATAGCTCATTAAATGATTTCGCATCTCATCATTTCATACTAAGTGTGAATTATCCTTATACTTACATGTAGAGCGTGATTGAGAATTGTCTCTTAATATTAAACACTTTCTTAGGTGAGTACTTTTGGTGACATTATATTGGCGTAGGTACAACTTGTCTCACTTGCACTAGCCTCATATTATGGTGCCACCCTGTTCTTTCTTAACATCTTTTCATTTTATCTTTACTCACCTTTCATTATTTGCTCATCGTATAGCACACATATGCTCTCTTGGAATTTACATTGAGGGACATTGATTCTAGGCGTAGATACAACTTGTCTCACTTGTACTAGCCTATCCTCAGGTAGCCACTCTTTCTTTGCTTATTCATCGTTTAACATAAATATACTCTCTTAGAAATTTCATTTAGTGACATTGATTTTTAGGCAACTTGTCTCACTTGTACTAGCCTATCCTCAAGTAGCCACTCTTTCTTTGCTTATTCATCATTTAACATAAATATACTCTCTTAGAAATTTCATTTAGTGACATTGATTTTTAGGCATAGATGCATCTTGTCTCACTTGCACTAGCCTATAGTCATGTAGTCACTCTTTTCTTTACATATTAACTATGTATTCATTCTCAACGCTTTATTTTGGATTATGCTTGAGATTTGACTATACATCATTCCGCACTCCCATTACATGAATGTTCATTTCATCATATGTCAATGCATTTGGCCTTTTAGTAAGTTTCACACTCTTACTTAATCCTCATAGGTTCACATCATTTCATCACATACATCTCAGATTCCCTTACTCTTAAACGTACATTGGAATTATGGATCCATACGTAGAAGCCACGAGGCTTCATTCATAATTCGTCTAAGTGACTCATACCTACCCAAGATTATGTGGTACAATACTTATGCATCTTGTAAGTATGTCAAGGTCTCAATTTTGATTCTTAAGGTAGCATGCATTAATTATTTAATCACGTAAGACTTATGTGTCAATACGGAATTGGGAAAGGGAACCCTATTTCAAATCCCTTGTATAACACTTGGTTAATTTTCTTTATGATTTTCGTTTTCGTAAACTTCTTGGCTAGGGAACCCGAGATCCATTCCCCACACCTACACTTCCTTTATTTCTTTTCCTGATTTTTGTCTTAAACATTTCGGCCTGGGCGACCCAAGATCGAATTCCCACGCCCACATTCTTTTTTATCTCTTTACTTGATTCCTTCGTTTAGACTAAGAGGGCGTGGGATTTAACCCCCACAACACCATTTTATTTTTCTCCTTAATTCTCTTCATTCAGCGGAGAGGTTGGAGGTTCGATTCCCACATACCTCATTTTATTATTTTTTAATTTCTTTTTTCTCCTCTCTTCTTTGCCCATCCAAGAGGTTGTGGGTTCGAACCACATACGCCTCACTTCATATTTCTTTCTTTTTTTTATCCTAACTTTTCACTTGAGCCTCACCCCATTTCAAATTCCTCTTACCTCATTTTATTGTTTAATTTTTTTATAACTTGTATGTGGTGAGGTCTTGGGTTCAATCCCCACTGACCTCATGCATTTTTTTTTTAAAAAAAATTAAAACTAAAATTTTTAACAGTAAGCTACCGAAACAAATTTTGAGAATGCTGGAAATTTGTTCACCCTCTTTATAGTCCATTTTCTTAACTTTAAATGTTAGATTTAGGACAATTTTCGTGTAGCATCTAATGCATCTTTAGGTGAGTTTTTATGGTTACTATCGGAAATTCGATCACCTTTTTGCAGTCCATTTTCTCACCCCTTTCATGTTAAACATCAAGACATTTCGAGCTGTTTTTTAGGGATATCTTTAGGTGCATTTTTAAGGTTACTTTCAGTCAAGAATTATCATTCAATTCAGCAATTTTATATCATATGAACATCACATTTTTAACATATTCATACACATAAAATATAACAATTCAATATGTCAAATTTCATGTTTCAAGCCAAGACCAAAATCTCAGTATACACGTGCAACCACAAGTTACATATCACATAATTTTGAAAATACTTCTTTCATTTCTACATAATTTTGAATACACATTCAAACACGTAATCACAACCAGCCCTAAAATCATCTACCAGAAGTCATACCAACTCATACTTGAATATTTTAAATGATCTAATGACAGGGGCATGCAACGGGGACAACCTTAGTTTTTGATTTTGAGTAGTCTAAACCTTAGGGTGTCTTGGGAAAGGGACCAAGAGGGAAGAAAACTTATACCTGAATGTCATTAAACACTTGTTTCAATGCTGCCAATTTCCTACGAACCAAGCCTCACCATCGAAACTTCAAGCACAACCCGTCGAGGAACCCCTTTTTGTTTTCGTTTTTAGAATGTCTTTGATTTTGAGTTTTAGCGTTAAAGTTCTTGATGAACTTTATTTTTAATTATGTTCTTTTTCTTTTGTTGAAGACTGATCGTGCAAGTGAGGGTGAGAGTAGATAGAGAGACGTGAGAATGAGTTAGCTTAGGAGATTAGGTGGAGACTTAGTCAAATTAGGACTTCTCTTAATTGTTTAAAAAATCTGGTTTTTTCCCAAAGGGTAACAGAAATGACCACCAAGCCCCTACAAAATCAGATTATAATTATCAATTTAATCCACCTAAACGTTGCTTCCACCAAGGCTCTAACCCAAGTGAAGCCTAACTTGCAAAAAAGGGTCAATTTCGGCCAACCCTACACGAATTTCCCCTCCTCTTCAAATTAATTAACTAATTAATCGATTAAATACTTAGGATATTTACAGTATGACCCCTAGTTTGGAAAAGACCATTTTACCCCTAGACCCTCCATACCTAAGATTACCCCTTTTTAAGTCCAGTAAAACTTATCCGGGTGAATCTCTACAATTCGGGTGCCCTATATGGTTGGTTCTCACCTTGCCTAGCTCAAATAACTCTCCAAGTTGGTTGGCTAGGCTAGTGCTTAGGTTCTGAGGTATGGTTCCACGCGCAACAAGATGTGTGAACCCGGTCTAATCCAAGCATTCTTGGTACGTTTAAGCATTACTTATCATAGTCATTTTCAGGTTGTTACACAAACGCTCTGATACCAACTTTGTCATTCTTAAGGTTTGTCTACAATAGATACTAATCTCGCATTTTGACAATGTTGTTAGAGGTTTCGTATGCTTGAGTGAATCACTCGATGGTGGTTACTTGATCACTTTCATCTTTGAATCAGATGAGTTTGATTCTCCTTGATGATTACTTGATGTCTAAAGATCATATTTTTATAGCTTAAGTTCGAGGAAATATTATGTTGTGAGATGTAATCTTGATAAGGTCGGTGATAGTCAATGATTATGAGTGTGTGATGGTTGGTTCAGATTCAAACCTGGTTTTAACTAATATTGATTCAAGATTTTATCAGTGTTATGTTAGAAAATATTTGTCCTGATGTTACAGTGGTACTAATATTTTGAAATAATCGTTCAGACAACTATCCTTTGCTTCCTTTGATCATTTGAGGACGAACGATGAATAAATTGGTATCTATAGTAACGAATTGTTTGATCGTTTTGAATACTAGAATTCTTTATTTCATAAAGTACTTTTCGATAAATTTTAAGTGGATATTTCAGACTATTCGTAATTATAATTAGGAAATTAGTGCGGTAGTTTTTAATATTTATTTAATTAGTGATTAAAGAAAATAATAGTTAGTAAAAAGTGGGTTACTTTCACACTTTTATAATTTGTTTTATATAATAATTAGGAGTAAATATTCTATAGAAAAATGAAGGGTTTAGGCGAGAAACCATACCTGCAGCAATCACGAAAAGATTGTATCATCATGTAATCAAATTTGAAGTTGGGTATTTGGATGTATTGACATGATCGTGTTATTTTTATTATTTTATTATAATATTGAATTGAAAAAGAGTGACATTCAATAAATGCTAGAAAATTAAGTGGGGGTCATGTTGGTTTGTATAGTTACTGCCAAGGAATATTATAATTATTGTTATATTATTGATTACGACGGAAATATATATATACATATATATATATATATATATATATATATATATATATATATATATATATATATATATATATATATATATATAACTATGTTGTTGTGAAAAGAGATCAGCCGTGAATTTACATTAGATTTTTTTACTGTAATGTTTGGTGGAGAAAGACAAAAGGTACTGGAAAATTGAAAGAGGCAAGGTGGAGGCGTGATATTTGGTCAATTGTTCGGTAGAATTGGCTTAATTATCAAGTGATACTACATTCTAAAGTGGAAGTATTAAATGGGAATAGATATTGGACTTGTTGTCAGGTGCAGGTTGAGAGTAAAGCTAGGTCAAATAGATTAATGATAGGTAGCTCACCTCAATTTTACATGTTAAAATCTGGACTCGATTTAGGCTAGACATAGAATAATTTAAGTATTTATAAATTCATTGACTTACAAATTATGCATATATACTTGATAGATTGGAAAGGTTCAGAGACATTGAGAAAGGGAAAAACATTGGAGAAGTAGTCTGTTTGACTTCGATTCTTTGGTGGAGTTAGGTTATGATTTATTTCTATTTGATAGATAAAATCTTAATACCGATTGATATGTATTGAGTGATATTGTGAAGTTGATTATGTACTTGATTGTGTGGTTGTATATCTTGGTTGCGATTGTGGTTGACCAAAAATTTTGAGACTGTTGAATTATAAGCTTGAACCCTCTTTATCGAAATGACGCGTTGAATAAAGAACGCTTGATGAAATAAATTAATGAGATAATTGGATCGGAGTGTCACGTTCTGACACGGTATAGTTGGATCGGAGTGTCACATTCTAACACGATATTATGCAATCGGAATTTCTTGTTCTGACACGGTATATGGGATCGGAGTATCACATTTCAACACGATAACATTAAAGTAAAGGAATCTTAAATTAACTTAATATACTCAATCTGAATGAACCCATTTTCTAAATGAGTATGGTGTGGAGGCATGACTCCTCATAGGTGTGCTTGATATTGTGTACCTACTATGGTGTTGTTGTCACTGGTTTATGTTGTTTGTTGTTTGTCACATGCCAAGTATTGTAGTTGATTTTATATTATTATTCAATATATATTGGTTTCTATTTTGGGTGGCTGATGATACCTACTCAATACGTGTTCCTTGTACTGATCCTTACTTGTATTTTTTGTGTTGTTCTTTTGTGGAGTGCAGCAAGTGTACCATCGACTTCGACTCGCCCTCAGCTCTAGCCAGCCTCCAGCATATCAGAATTCAGGGTAAGCTATTATTTCTAGCTCGTGCTAGATTCTCTCATTCATGTCATGATGTCCTTAAATTTCGGATATGGACCATCGTTTTTACTTATTTGGTATTTTCAAAAATTTTAGACTTGGAAATTGAGAACAAATGTCCTTGATGTGATGACTTTATGTGTAATAGACTTTAGACGATGATTTGATTGGTTACTCTAACAAATTGTGAGCTTCCGTATTTTTATTGATATATGTCGGGGTTTAGATTCCTTGGTTCGTCCACTTAGGAGGTTAAGTGTGGGTTCCACTCGCGACTCGTTTTGGGTCATGACAACTTAATTCTCTCTTCTAATTCAACTTTGATATTTGTGTAATACACTTTTTATACAAGTTAATTCATTTTGGAGGTTTATTGATTGATTTATTATGATTGAATTACTTGATTATTTCATTATTGTTATGAGTTTTATTTAGTTTACAAATCACATAATGTTCTTTAGTTTGCTACATTTTGCATTCATGCTTATTCGCTTCTTATTAAACTTTAATATGTGTGTAATATATTTTTATATCAAGTGTAATTTATTCGACAGTTTATTATGTTTCTTTATTTGTTATGATTAATTTACTTATTTGCTATTTCGTTTGCGATTAGTTTGGATAGGTTATTCTTACAAATAATTGAAAATATCTTTTGGAGTTTATATCTCAATTTTAGAAAGGTTTGATTAAGTTTAGAATTGATTTTAGAAAAATACTAGATTGAAGCTTGAAAACGATGAAGTTTGTGGAACTATATCGGGTTTGTATTAAAGTTGTATTAGATATATTTTATAATTATATTAAAATTGTATTAAAATCATGACCATTACATCCTACATTTACAAATTTCACTCCCCTTTTAATGATATCAACTAAAATAATTTAGGTAACACATTTATAATATATGCACGATACTTTTTAATACATATTAAAATATCACTTGCGTTCTTAATGATACAAACCAAAAAAAAAATTATAAGACATATAATACATGTTTTATTCATGAATAGTATAAGTTTAATTAAGTTTATAGATTGATGACTTTTCTTTCATTAGTTATGTTTTTCATTAATTCTTAATTTTCTATTCTAATTTACCTTTAATATCGTGTAATACACTTTTAAAGCAAATTTAATTTGTTTACTTGTTTAATATTTGTGTAATGTAATTTTAATTTATTTTTCAATTTATCGATTGATTTGTTACCATTGAATTACTTATGAAATTCATTGTTGATACAAATTCTTTCAGTTTAAAGACCATAGAATGCTCTTTCGTTTGCTACACTTAACATTCATATTTAATTCTCTTCTAATTCAACTTTAATATTTATAGATATATTTTTAATGAGAGTTTAAATCATTTTGCAATTTATTATGTCTACTCATTTACTACAATTAAATTTTGATATATATTTTATTTAGTTTACGAATCATTAATTACTACGAAAGAAATAGAGAAGGAAAAAAAGCAAGAGGAACAGAAGGAGAAGGAGAAGGAGAAAGAGAAAAAAAAAGCAACAGATAAAAGAAAGAAAAACAAGAAAGAGAACAAAAAGGGATAAAGAGCAAGAAAGAGAGATGAAAATAAAAAAAGGCAAAGAAAAAACTGAGAGAAAGAGAGAAGAGAGAAAGACAAATCTAATAAAATATATAGTACTGTTATATATTGCTATAAATGATAAGAAATAAGAATTTAAAATAAGAAATTGTTTCTTAAAAGAGAGAAAAGAGCATCATTGGCCATACATGAGTTGGTTAATAACATTTTATTCATGAAACAATTTGAACTGATATTGGTCTGAATATGATAAAATCACAAGTGACGTTTTTCTAGCATATGTTGATAATAGAAAATTATAACTGAGCATCGGTTGAAAATAATTTCTATATCTTAAGAGTAAGGGCAATGTTTACTTAACACTACCATTCCTTTTTAATCAATATGTCAAGGGCTTGAGCCCCTCCAAATAAAAAGCTTTAAAATATGCTAATCTAAATTTAGTTAAAATTCTATCTATATATATACACACAATACATTGTTAGCTATATACGTACATTTCTTTTGTAATTTTGAGTTGCAATTGTTATTCCAATAAGTAAATCAAACTCCATCAAATAACTTTAAGTTTTATAGATAATTTCCTTGTATTAACTATTAACTATTTCAACAAGTCTAAACAACAGTTGCTTCAATTTTTCACATACAAAAAATAAAAATAAAATTTGAAATTCAAATTCACTTCTTCAAATTTATTCAACTATGACAAATTATTTTTCTAATTTAATTTTCTAACATTTAAATTTCACAAAACCAGAACTCTAACCACAAGTTGGATTCCAAAAATATTAACAAACGAGATTGTCAACTATTATTAAGAGGTGGTTGCCTGGTTGATCCCAAATAAAATAAAATTTTAATATTTTTGTTATTTTCTATCAAATGTGTGTTAATGATGTGTCGCTCGACTTCTAATTTTATATATCAAAATCAATTTGACCACTATCACTATTGCATAACTAAATATATTTTCTCTTTCGATAAAGGTCGTGTTTGACTAGTAATAAGTAATTTTTTTTTATTTTTGATTGAAGTTTTTGATTTCAAGCCTTCTTGGTTAGAAGTTGTTGAAATATGTGCGTCCACTACCAGTCAATGGATCAGGTCCCTTGACACAGCAAAAACAGTGCAGAAGATTAAACAATGTGAATAACACAACACAAAGCAGTTTACGTGGAAACCTCCTTGCTCAAGGGAGTAAAACCACGACCTGTTGCACAGGATTTACAACTGTCTTCACTAATCTTCTCAAGCAAAAGTGAAACCCGGTTACAATCAATGTAAGAAAAAATTATTAATCTCACGATCAAGTAATCTACCTATTACTTGAAGATCCTAAGCGGATACCACACCGCTCACTAAACCACCTAACTCTAGATGACTTAGAATTTGACTAAGCAACAAAACAATGTTGCCCACTAAATCAGTTAACCTTAGCTGATTTAGACTTTTACAAACCCAAAACTAATATCTGAATCCTTTATAAATTAGGAACAGATTTACAATGTAAGTACATAGACACAAAGCTCTAAATACAACAAAGATTCTTCTTTACTCTATTAGGTCCTTCTGTTGAGTTGAGCAATGTTTTTACTTGAAGATGGCCTTCTGTTCAAGCTTGTGAATTTTCAAAGAAAATACAAATTTAATTTGCCAAATCTTGAATTTGTGTTTGTTGGAAAGAGATAATATAAATTCCCACAAATTAGTTGAAGTCATCCCATTAGCTGAAGGCCTGCTGTTGGAAAAGATGTGCACCTACCGCATCAGATATGACAGCTTTTCTGACAGCTGTCTTTTCGTTCTTTTCACGTCGCTGTCTTGCGGGTACCAGGTCCCTTGCTTACGGGAACCAGGTCCCTTGCAAAATTCTATATGAGTTCTTGAAAAGGCTTACTGGCTGACTTCCTTCTTTGGATGAATGAATATAATAAACATAAAGAGTTATTATCCGTTGGACAAACACCCTCCTCCACTCTGATTGGTGTAGTACACTGACGCCTTACCAACCTCTGACATGATAGCTTTACAGCTGTAACCAATTATGTATCTGATGGAGGAAACTCTGCCTGGTACCAGGTCCCTGCATTTGTGAGATACTGAAGCATACAATCTCGTTCGCTCTTCTTATTAGTGTAGGATACTGCACTTTTCACCTACCACCTCACATGACAGCTTTTATGACTGTACCCCATTTGTATCTGGACGAGAGCACTCTGCTAGGAACCAGGATCTCGCATTTGTGAGGATCATCAAAATACCAAGAATATAACATTTTCCCCCTTTTTGATGATAGCAGACAAATATACCTCACACTGAGTTTATCATTCATCTTATTTTCAGCAGTTCCAATAACAAGGATTTGGTTCCTTGTTAGATCGATAAGTATGTTAAATCATCAAAACTTCATATCAAGTTCGAGCTATCCTCTTAACTCAGCTTCGAACTAATATTTCCTTCCCCCCTTTTGATGATAACATACTTATTCACCAGTTCTCCCTATCAAAAAGAATTCTTATGGTAACTTGAGTTCATCATCTCAAAGTTTGTTAACTCATCAAAATATCAACATAGCATTTTCCTCCTTTTTGATGATGACATACTTATTCATCAGTTCCCCCTATCAAAAAGAATTCTTGGGGTAACTGGAGTTTAATCATCCCTAAAGTTTGTTAAATCATCAAAACATCAACATATCATCTTCCCCCTTTTTGATGATGACAAACATCTTCTTCCGCCTATCGACAGGACCAGGTCCTCATCAGGTAGCAAGCAGCAAGCATTTATTCCCCCTATCAGTATAACCTATTTCTTCAAGTAGCTACCATTGATTCCTCCTATCGATGTGACCATGTCTTCTTCAAGCAGTTATAACACTATTGATCTCATACCGTACCTTAACAACTTTCCCCCTTGTGACATCATAAAAAAGGGTTAAAGCAGTAAACCAAGTTGACAGAAATACAGTTCTTGCAAATTCATGGCCACTTGGGCAACACTGAGCATGAGTAAAAGGCATAGAGTAATGAGACAAGTCAGTAGAAACAAGATATTTAACATCCATAAACAAAAGATCAGTCATCAAAGCATTGCAAAATTGATTACAAATGAAAACCAAAACAATGCCCAAAAAGAGAAATGAGGACTGACATAGAGAGGTAGGAAGAGAAGGGATGATTCAGAGGCAAGGGATTGAAAGAATAGAATTAGTAAAGCATATCCCTTAGCATGAGATTTTCATAATCTTCTCTTAACGTTCAGCATGTTGTGCAACCCAACCTGTATGTTTAATCTTCAGGGCTGCCAATTTTTCTTCTTTTTTTTAATTATTATTTTATTTTGTTGGCACCTGGTCCCTCTGATAGTATTGTTACAGAAGCTAGACTTTTAGACAACCCATTTCAGTATTCCAGTTAACACGAGCAACTGCCATAGCTTCCAACACCAGCCTGAGTTTCTCATAACAGAAAGATTGGTAACACAAACAACTCAAGGCCTCCGAGATGAATGGATCAACAATTGAGGAACCAAGAAGATTTTCCTTTTTTTAAATTTTTTTTACACCTTCCTCTTCAGAAAACTTTGATTTCTTAGAATATCAACTTCCCTCTTTTTGAGCATCATCTTTTTCACTTCTTCATTTTTCATGGAGGACCAGATCCCTCTTCATAGTTGAAACATTTTCATCAGAGAATTCTCCAGCAAGAATAAAAGGGTTAACAATTTGAAGTGTGTTTGAAAAGAAGAGAAAAAGAAAATTTTGAAGCACCTTGATATTTGGAAGGCAACTCAATTTTTTCGGGGAAATAGAAAGAAATATGGAATATATAAAAGAAAGAGAAATAAGGTATCATTTTGGCACTCAAAAGATGAAACAACAGTCAGATTTCTGAAGGACAGACATGTGGCAATTTCAATGGTTCTCATGCATAATTCAAACTGCAATGTTAAGATTGGTAACCTTCGAGAAAGGACCAAGTCCCTCTCTGTAGTTTGAATGTCATTGCCTAGATCTATCCTCACCTACCTTTTTCTTCATCCCCTTTTCCATGTGTGTATACCTACAAAAGGTAAGAAACTGAATTTGCTAAAACATACATAACCGAAAAGCAAGGATACCTGCTCCCTTTTCATAGTCATTAAAAGAGTTGATTGCTTCAGGTAGGATCCATTCAAGAAGGTTTTAGCATTTCCATCATCATCTTGATTAATTCAGCCAGATTTTTATGAGCTTCAAGATGTTTCCTAATCCACAAGAGTTAAACCCATCAAGCTGCACTTGCTACATTTATTGCCTCAGTTGATGAAAGAGCAATTGAATCTTGCCTTTTAACAAAGCTTCTCTTCACACAACACCTCAAAGATTGCCTTGAAGATGACATCATCAATATGTACCTGAATGATCAGCAGTTACTTGCATATTTAATTCAAAGAGAAGAGTTTTTGACATTTTTACCTCTCTTGAATACATTGTTGATGAGCAACTTGGACAACCGATCAGCTTGTTGGGGAACCGACTATCAAAGTTTGCTTCTTTCAAACTGAGCTTGATTAGCTTCTTCATTCTCACCTTCAAAATTCACATTATTAGTTTGAACTGCATCATCTTTGTTCAGCATTGTCTAGAGGACCAGGCCCCTCATCAGGTTAATCATCTGCATCATCTTCTTTGAGATTGTTGGATTCATGAGGATGTTCTTCAGAAAACTCACTATTTAAACCATCTCTCTGATTCTGAAGCAACTCTTCTATCTCAGAAACTTCTTTCCTTGCAACTTTTAAAATTTTCTGGACTCATCAATAAACACATGACAATTTTTAGTATACCCCTGATAAGCCTGAAGGAGGTCTAATCTGCTTCTCCTTAACATCATAGTCACAACCTTTCTCATTTGAAAATATCATTTTATGCATACTTGGACTAGGTCCCCTGACACAGGTTTGTGCAGCAAAGCAACACTCATGAGCATGTCTCCTCAATCATACCTCAGCATTCATACCTTAAGCATTAAGTTTAGTGAGACTATCACAATGAGCAGTAAACAGATCAGCAATATACATGTTCTTAAATCTCTTTTCTATCAAACTCATCGTCTGAGAGAGCAAGTTTGTGATAAAACAATTATCTGATAAGAGCTTAGCTTCATTTCATTCATCACAAATCTACACCAATAATGTAGAGTTTCTTGCCATTCTCCAAAAGAGAAACCTCCACCTTGAAGTGTCTTGAGAGAGAGGAAGTTTTTTAACCTTCTTAGTCATGTGTTTTGAGCATCTGCTATTTATCAACAAACACTGACTGTTTCCTCTCTTCTGCACCAGAATCACTTGTTAGACTTAGGAACCCACTTCAAACAGAGTTTCAAAAAACTGTCAAAAGGCTTAACAAGAAACCTTCCTGTCCAAGGGGGCAAAGTGTTCTTGCTAAAACGATAGCGAGGACCAGGTCCCTTGCGCTCCGTTTCCATATTATTGTCGGATCTGACAAATTTAGCATGAAGACCAGGTCCTCTTTCTTGATTTTCTTGATTATTTTCAGATCGGACAAACTTCACATGCCTTTCTTTAGCTTTTTTCTGCTGTTTGGAATAATTTGACGAACTTCCTTCAAATTTTTCAAAAATTGGACAATCTTTCTTAAGATTTCCATCTCGACCACAATTCTCAAACAACAGATTATCAGAATCAGGAACATTATTTCTTCGAGGATTGTAGGAGGATTTCATCTTGTCACAGCCTAACCCTCTTCTACTGTTGTTGTCTTGACCGATAAGATTTGTAAGAATCTTAGAGGAATTTGTCCATTTGAGAGATTTTTGTAGTTCCTCTTTTACACGGACCAAGTCCCTCTCTAACTCAAGATTTCTTTCTAATGCAATTTCGGTCTTCATTTCAGCAGTGTGCAGCTTATTCTCAAGCTCCAGGTGCAATCTTCTAGCCTCATTTTTTCTTTAAAACTTGTAGTAATCGCCCCTTTTATCTTTTCCTTCAGTTCTAGATTTTCTACTTCTAGAACAACCATTTAACTTTCAATATTAGATATTTGGGCAACTAAAGCAATTTTTCCATCTTGAAAGATGTCTAGGCTATTGTTTATGAGATCCTTCTCATCTGTCATCTCACTTATCAAATCAAGTAATACAACAACCAACTTTCTCAACTTACTAGTTGAAAAGGTATTCAAGTTTTGCTCGAAATAAGATAGAGTTACCTTTTCATCAGAATCTTCCTCGTCTGACTTTGCCATGAAACCATTATATGTGTTTTCAAAATCATCTAAATCACTTGAGGATTTTTCCCATGCAGCCATTTCTCTTTTTACTGCCCCGAAGAAGACTTCTCTTCTGCTTATCTTGGGATGGACCTGGTCCCCCTCTTTGTCTTTACCTTCTGCAGCTGTGACAAATGTCATGTGGTCAGCTTTGTGCACAGAAAAGTTTCCAATGGAGTGAC